>NW_027412529.1:24880795-24915795 GCF_025532065.1 Leptinotarsa decemlineata | reverse complement strand
GAACAACTACTCTTCACCCACAATCCGAAGGAATGGTCGGTAGGCATAATCACACCATCAATAACTACCTCTCGATTTTTATCTCCGAAAACCAAAGAGAGTGGTATAAATTGGTTATTTTTTTCTGTTGGCATACAGGAGCTTCCAACATAACGCGACTGGTTACACACCATCCATGTTGTTAACTGGTACAGAACTGAAGCTTTCGATAGATATATTCTGTGGCAGTCCTTTCGATGAATCTCTCTTTCAATGTATGTAAATGGCCTGAAGGAGAGAAGGAGATAAAAATCTTATTATAATGTGTTATTTCATTGCTTCGAGATATGTGAAAGTCTGTATGCACTATTTCAAACAATAACCAGAATTATTTCGAAAGAAAAAAGCAGCAATAAGGAACGGCTGCGTGCAAACAATTCTTCCTTTACACACTGATTGAAAGTGGTTTTTAGACAACTGTGTACCAAAACGTCGATTGAGAACGATTTTCTTTCTCCTGCAGTGTCAATAACGAATGAGGACTTATTCAATTTGACACAAAAAGGAAACGAAGAAATAAAAATAGAAGTGAATGGTATCAAAACCGATCTCAGAAAGGAACACAAAACTAAATATCAGGGAAAGAGGTCCTGGAACTGAAAAGTAAACTGAATGAATAATAAAGGAAATGAAAAATATATAACCTAGTAATATATGGAGCGCAAGGTGATGAATCGCAAACACAAAAAATCACTATGAACATATCCAATGAGATTCTCGAGGTACCGTGTACAGATTTTCAAACAGAAACATATCTCAGGATTATACTCCTGAAGATTATCATAGTAGAAAACCATTAATTCCCCAGTTGAAAGCTGCACGAGCAAATCATCATCAGGCTTTTATAAAAAATAATTCGCTGGTTGTTAATGGTAAACCTCACTCTTTCGAGGAGCTGAGGGTTAAACCTGCTCAGTTTTTATTCACTAAGGACATTTCTATCCAAATAGGAGAAAATTATCAAAAACTCATAAGTGAGCCGAATACACCTAAACCTGAAAGAGCGCAGAATCATTCTCGTCTTCCATTTCGAAGGACTAAAAAGAAAGGAAATTTGAGCTGACTCCTAACAAATCAAAAATTTTCACTCGAAACCATACAAAAATTAATTGTCTTCAAGTATGATTTTTTTTCTATTTAGTATTTGTTGGACAAAGATTTGAACCAAAAATCGATCAATTCATCAGATCTTACGAATGTGAAACAATATCTGGGCGATTAGTAGATGATATCAGTGATTACAATAATAATTTCAGAAATGAGCGTGGTTGTAAATTTGAAATACTACATATGAATATTCCGAGCGTTACAAAAAATCATGATCTGTTTTCTATATTCTTGAATTTCAAAGTTTGAAGTTATTGTTTCAACTGAAACATTTGAAATAACCGTTCTTAATCTTTATAAAATACTATGTTATAACAAACACTATATACAATGAAGGATCATTGAATAGAAATGATGGAGTTCTTGTATATATTCAAGCAAAGCTATGTAGTGATCATAAAATCATCCGAATTGCTCACAGTACAGGAATAGAATTATATTTGGATTCGAATCGAACCAAATCGTTACTTACAGCATTGTATAGGTCTTCGAGTACAGATAAAAAATAATTCAATGCAAATCATTATGACCACCTAAACTCTAGAAAAAAATATAATTTTCATATCGTTACTGGAGATATCAACATGGATTTGCTGAAAGATGGTAGTTTTCAAGTGGAAGAATATAAAAGCATATGGGCTCATTTGGTTTCATCTCTCACATCAATAGGGTAGCAAGACCTAATAGTAAAGCTTGCTTGAACCATACATATGTAAAAAATAATAATATCCACACAAATCTCCAATCATTTGTATTCAGTTTGAAATAACAGATCACTTACCTATTTCTATTCAGTATTATTATAATTCAGCAAATATAAATAAAATACAATCCGAAAACTATAAAACATTCACAAACTATATCACATTGAAAAACGAACTAATGAAGGAAGAGTGGTTAGACATCTATAATGAGAGAGATGTAAATGAAATCTTTATTGGCGAGTATAAATGAATAAAGATATTTTCTCAGTAAAAACCTCCCAAATGTTAACTATTTCTTGGAAACACAAAAGTTATACTGGTAATTTCGTGATCATCTATTACATTGTGATTGTGTTTCACATGCTCGTTTACTGTCAAAAACTCAATTATTGTCACATAAAAAAAACGATGTATTTGTTGACATACTCAGTAGAAAAAATAATGTATTCCCCTCGTCAAATTGAAATTTTTGACTTGTATACTTTTAACAAGCGACAAAGATTACAAAGCGAAGGAGTGTCCTATTTTAAATGCAGGGCAGCAGACATGTTTTCACATATATACACCGTATATGGACCGGTGGATGATTTACGTTTGAAGATATTGGGCTCTTGTTATGTCCTGATACAACAGTTCGCTCTTTATCTTATCAGGTACGTCACTTGCACCGCTGTATCATTGGACATACGTGCACGGTGACATACTGAGAGTGAACATATCTATAAACATTGTACTTGTGTTTTCCATTGAGGTTGAAATTTTATTGCGCCAAAGGAGCAAACATTTCACACAAGCAATTCAATTTAGCGAAGAAGTGAAATACTTAATTATCCCAAAAAATCTTTTTGGCTGTCACTTCTTCATCTTCAGATGAAAAATTATGGAAAACTTTCAAAGGAAGGAATGAAGCAATCCAATTTGAAATGAACTGCATATGAGTTACTTACAAACACAAACCAGAAATGATTATTTTCACATCAATATTGAATTACATCAAAGGAAACTACTTTCAAAACAACTACTTTTCATGAACATTGAATTATATGACCATCCCTTTTTCCTATCAAGTTTTTGCATCAAATATGCGTTATAGAATTGAATCAGCACTTTCTGATTGGATGCAATAATATGAATATTGTACGAGAAGTCTATAGAACTGGGCGTAGATAATGGAAAATTGACTAGTTTTTTTGCTAAGAAATTTTGGCAGCGAGGACCAAGAGAAAATGTATCGCTCTCAAGAAAATTAAATAATCGTTGACGATGTTATCGATTTAGCCCAAAGAAAATTTAGAAATCTTTGGTTATTGGTATCAGTTTCAGGAATTCACACAGGGGAAGATTAGCAGATTAGGTCTGTTATGATCAAAACTGAAAATGGAACACTATTCGGCCTTTAAGCAGTTAACTCGAGCTGTAGGTTGGCTAATGTTGAAAATGATTTATATGTATTCATCATATCTATATGTATATGTACTCTATTTCATACAACGAGCTTTCTTGAAAAAAACCGTTGAACAGAAATTTTCTCTTTCAATTCTTTGGGAGAAAAAAGAATTGCCACAATGAGTTTTTGATACTCAAAATCGATGTTGATTTAAAAGATGTTATAGTAAACTGTCTAAAGAAATTAACTTTGAATGTTCAAGCCAGTCTCGGATATACTTACACAGTAGGTTGATTGGACTGACGCCTATCAGAAAACAACTATTCCACTGGTTAATACCACGTACGTCATTAGATTATATCCGACAGGCGTCAGTGCAGGCATTTTTACAGAAAATTTCATTTGGCAATACAAACTGAAAGAGTCGACCTTCAATTTTGCAAATCGTTTTCGGGCTTCTTAGCCACTCGTCAGTGCAAGATAGTGACCATCATCGACCTAAAGTCAATGTCAGATATAATCCAACGCGGTTCGTGGTATTAGCCAGTAGAGTAGTTGTACTATGTAGGTATATCCGAGACTATCTTGAACATTTTAAGTTCATTTCTTTGGATTTGCTCACTGCCGGTCATCAAGCATAGCCCACTGACTAATAAGAAAGTGTTTCTTCCTTATTCAGAAGAATCGGGCAAATTTTGGATATGCAGTTGGTTAGTACCTCGTTTCAATTGATGCGATTACTGGAAGCAGGGGCCCACAAGGTGCAGTCCTTTCGCCACACCTCTTCTCGGTATACATAGTAGACGTGCCCAAGCCAGACAACAACTTTAACAAGTTGGCGCTCTACGCGGACGACACAAGTCTGCTGGCGAAATCAACAAACCAAGCACCCGTCATCAGATACTTGCAGCAACAGGCAGATAGATTAGAGGAATGGGTCAACCTGTGGAAGATTAGTATAAACCTCGACAAGAGTCAGGCAATACTCTTCACCTGAAGGATGGTACACCCGGAAGGAAACGTCATTTCCGACGGAAAAGAGAGTCCGTGGAACAACAAAGCTAGATACTTGGGGGTTTACCTGGACAAAAGATTAATGTTCAGGTCTTACGTACGGCAAAGAATAGGAATGACGAGATCTGTCTTTAAAAACCTATTACCAATAATATGTCCAAGAAGCAACATGGGACTGAAAGTGAAGCTGCTGATGATAAAGACCGTAATATAACCGATAATCCTGTATGCATGCACTGCCTGGGGTCAGTGCGCAGCGACATACAGGAAACAGATACAATCATTTATGAACGCGTGCGTAAGAGCAGCCGTAAACGCTCCAAGTATGTACCGAATAGGTACATATTCCGGGATCTAGACCTGATCATATGCATACATGAGGAAACATGCAGAGGCCACGTTTGACAGAATTTGAGCGCATGACAATCCAACGCTAAGCAACCTACATAACGCCCTGAATAGGGATGATAATTCAGTAAGGAAAGTCATGACAGATCAGAAAGTAAAAGCACCTAGAGGCAGACTTTCGACCAAAGAAGGTCAGATGTCGTGGTATTAGTCAGTGGTGTAGTTGTTTTCTGATAGGCGTCAGTTCATTCCTATTGTATAGGTATATCCGAGACTGGCTTGAACATTTAAAGTTCATTTCTTTAGATTTGTTCTCTGCCGGTCTTCAAGCATAGTCCACTGTCCACTGACTAATAAGATAATAAACTGTCGTTAATTTATCGAGCATGTCTGAACCTGGACAGCTCGAAAGTTTCGTAATAAAATTTTATTTTAAATTTTTTTTTTTTCATCTTCAATTTCAACTTCAAAATAGAGTGAGAGATGAATACAAGTAAGAAGAATGTCGGCTTATTCACTTCTGAATCACTCATATGAAATACTCCATCTTTTTTCTTGAGGGAACAACTTGTTTCTGGCAAACACTGTTTTTTTGCAAGTAACAGTTTTACATTGTTAAAGGTTTACATTTGTAAATATTTTTGCAAATCAATCACGATTTAGTACAGTTTCAACTTGCTTGCAAGCATGTTAGTTGAGTTAAGTTCAACAAGAAAGGGTGTGAATATCTATAGAAGACTGGTGTGAAAAGCTGACTCTCATTGTGGGTTATGTGTTGATCTGATTCAGGTTGACTCATCTCTTATGCTCTGTTGAATAAAAATGCAATTCTCTCAATGGTTCAAATTTGATGATGACTAACCGGCAAATTATGAATAAGGGGTGTGAGAAGTACCAAAGTACCAAAATAACATTTAAATTTAAAAGTGCTACTTGAAAATACTAGAAACTTTATAACCAAGCTGAGAATTTGAAAATACACTGATAAAAACACTCATTTATCCAGTTATTGGTTTTTAAAATCAGTATACGACATATTTTCCATTTCTCTAGTATTAGCTCATCAACAATGCCAATACTGTTAACAACGAATCAATGATTTTTTTTTGGAATTGATAGCATATATTCAAGTGTGTGCAAATCGTCGATTTAATAAAACATGGCAAAATGTAATCTCTGGTAATCCATTGCGCCATTCGAGCAACATCCATTGAAAATATGCACGATGAAATCTATGAACTTGTTAAATTATTCATGGTTTCCTGGAGTGGAGTGAGTCAGGAGGAGTGGCTTTTCTTTTCAACAATCATCACGAACTAAACTTCTCTTGTCAGGTTAAACTAACTTACAACGTTCTGTCCGTGAATACCCCCATTTATCTTAATTTGTGGAGCGTATTTTAGTCATAGGATAAGTCTGGTTCGTGCCATAAAGCAGCAGATATCGTTTGTCTGTTCATACCGAAAGAATAACTCAAGATATTGGAGAGGCAAATTGACGACTTGGCCGGCGTTTGCTAATTGCAAGAACCGGCAAAATACGCGCAAATAAGGCTATCTTGGCTAACTGTCGATTTCTTATTATGTAACAGAGAAATATACAGCTGTAACAGTTTATTGGCCATTGGAATAAAGAGAACCTGTGGTACAGAAAATATTTCATGCGTAAAAGCGATTTGCTCATTAGGCGTGTAATTGAAAGGAGTTTAGAAGTAACTGAACGACTGTTTATTATGAGAAATCTTTTTCTTATGTATGTCTTAGGGAGAGAATAATGTATGAGTAGGTACATAGCAATAGAAGTAACACATGATTTTCATGGCCATGAATCATGCATAGGAAAGAAAATCTACACTTGTGTCAACTTTACAGACTCGAACCATAATAACCGTTGTTGTATAGATACTCGTAACTCAAAAAAAACACAAATTCCCTGGAGACGCATAATTCTCTGAATGTTCTGGTCGTGTTTGTAAAATTGTTTCCAACGTTTTTTGAAGGTGGTTGACAATGTTTCGTGTTGAATTTCATCAGTTCGGACTTCCATTGTCTAATATAATATAAATTGATTTGAAATCCCTGAAAAAAAAAAGAAAAAAAAATTAAAAAGAATAACCGAAAAAAACAATTTTATTAAACAAAAAACTGAAATAACAAAGAAGTAACATACAAGCTACAACCAAAAAAATTAAAAATTGAAATATTAATAAAAGCTGAAAATTAAAAATATTATTAACAAAAAATGAAAAATAAAAATCAAAAGATTCCAAACCAAGTACCGTCACGACGTTTCAATTGTTAGTATACACAATCGTCTTCGCGTGACAACTGGACTTATTCCTTCGAGATCTGACTATTTATAGGTCATTCGAATGCTTTCACTTATCCCCTCTTCCCTCTCTCCGCTTCTTTGGTTTTAGCGGGAGATGACCGTTTGGCGGGAGTTGGTCGTTTTTCGCTTGATTACAGGTTTCCATATGTTACGTATCTCTACGCTGGCTTGACTGAATGCGTTGTTGGACAACATATACGTGGCTTCTTTGAATTTTCTCCTAAACCAGTGTTCCTTTTTGTGGATGATTTCAGCTTGAGCCCACTTGATATTATGTTGATGAGTCCAAAGATGCTCTGCTATTTCGGATTTGCTGGTTTCTCCTCGTTTCTACCGATACAAGTAATCATGGATTTACTAGGATGCTGTGTACGAAACTGCTACTTCCAACTGAAGGAAGATTTCTTTACGTAAGAGGAGGGACTGCCAATTGGATCGCCACTTTCACCGGTTATAGCTACTATATATATGGAATGGTTTGAAACTCTGGCTATTGAAGAAGCCCGCAAGAAGCACCGAGTCTAGTTGATATACGTAGACGACACCTTCATAATATGGAGCCATGGGAATCAAGAACTAGACACTTTCCTGAAGCACATCAACAACTTAAGTCTTGCCTGTCTTAGAAGTATTGGTAAGTCTTGCCTTACTTAGAAGTATTGGTGAAGGGGATCCACACTTAATGGGAAACATCTGTATATCGAAAACCCACTCACACAGGACAGTATCTGAACCAGAAATCCAACCACCATGAATCGACTAAGAGAGGAATCATCATGACTCTACTAGACCGTGCTTTCGGGCTCTGTAATACAAAGAAAGGTTTCGAAAAGGAACTAGGCATCATCAAAAATGATCTTCAACGAAATGGTTACTCCAGAGTGATGATAGAACAGCCTTCAGCTAGAAGACAGCAAGAGCTCCACACACAGTCACACCCAGTACTTGTACTTCCCCACATCAGAGGATTATCGGAAAGGATTACAAGGATTGGGTCCAAGTATAACATCAGGACCTGCTTCAGATCTGGGAACACTATCCGTAGCAGCCTCACGAGAACCAGGCCACCAAACGTGGACTGCGATTCCATGAATTGCATTTACCGGATACCCTGAAGTGCGGAGAATCATACATCGGTGAAACTAAGATGCTATTGAAAGTTCGCATTGTTGAGCACAAGAAACACACACAGCGAGGAGAAACCAGAAAATCCGAAATAACAGAGCATGTTCCGACTCATCAACATAATATCAAATGGGCTCAAGCTGAAATCATTCACAAATAGGAACACTGGTTTAGGAGAAAATTCAAAGAAACCGCGTATATGTTGTCCAACAACGCATTTAGTCAAGACAGCGTAAAGATACGTAACATATAGAAACCTCTATCAAGCGAAAAACGACCAACTCCCTCCAAACGGTCATCTCCCGTTAAAATCAATGAAACATAGAGAGGGAAGAGGGGATAGGTGAAAGCATTCGAATGACCTTTAAATAGTCAAATCTCGGACGAATGAGTCCAGTTATCACCTGAAGATGATTGTGGATATTAACAATCCAAACGTCGTGACGTAACTTGATTTGGAATCTTTTAATTTTTCATTTTCATTTTTTATTAATAATATTTTCAATTTTCAGCTTTTATTAATATTTTAATCTTTTATTATTTTGGTTGTAGCTTGTGTGTCATTTCTTTGTCATTTCAAATTTTTGTTTAATAATATTTGTTATTTTCGGTTAATATTTTTTAATTTTTTTCTTTTTTTTTTTCAGGGATTTCAAATCAATTTATAATATATTAGACAATGGAAGTCCGAACTGATGAAATAAACTGTTTCCAAGTCCACTTTACTAGTTCAAAAAATCACTGCGCAATTGGAGCAACAATCATATTTTTTGGTGACATTGTTTTTTCCAGATAGTGCCAAATATCAAATATTTTAGAGTTTGTGTTAAAACTGGACCTGGAAAAAAAATGCAGCAGCTTTTGTTCCCTTCTCCTAAGGAGGGAGGTGATGAATTGTGCCACGAATTGCACACTTTTATAGGTTATGACTTTCATTGTCTCAATTTATAAAAAAAATTGACTGGAATAATGAAAATATCAAAAATACTGAAAATACCAGAATTGAAATATCCAAATGAGTTAGTTGGGAAGTCATGTAGAAATGAATAGCGAATATAGAATCCAAAAATGTATGGGTATAAGAATACTAATGAAGTTGAGTTTCGAGTGAAATATCAATAATACAAACTCTGAAAATTCATAATAAAATTGAAATGAAATGAGATGGGATTGCGTGGGAAGGCATGGCTAAGGAAAACAAGACTGGAGAGATGAGAAAAGGATGAAAGGAGAGCATAGAGGAAAAGGAAAATAAGAAAAAAATATATATAAAGGATAGGGGGAAAGAGGAGAGGTGAAGCTAAGGGGAAAGGGAAAAATGAGTTGCGAGGGTAGAAGGAGAGAAGAAAAGAGGCAAAACTGAAAGTGACGCCAAGCTTCAAAAAGGGACGGAAAGGGACAGAACGGGATGAAAAGAGACAAGATAAAACTTAACAGGACCAATCTGGCGTACAACTCTTAATGGGACAAAAAAGGACTGGAAGAGGTGAGATTGAACGAATCTTCTGGACAAAACGAGCCGGGACGTGTCTGAACATTACTTCACGGGACTAGATGGAATTGAACGAGACTGGATATGACTGAACGATACTGGACGGGTTACAGAGGGACTTTCAATACTCACTTTCTTACTGTTTACGCAGTTCCCTCTGCTTACTCTGATGAAACTTTACAAAAAGCTTTGAACTGCGCATTCTCCAGATGAAGTGATTACGGATGGTTATAAATATCCTTCCAGGAGGTTTTCATCCGATCAGCTGATGACGGATCATCCACAATGAGTGGGGTGTTTCCAAATGAGTGAGGAAAGTTCTCACATAATTTGATACTTTCCGCGATACTTTTGACTCGCCTCACAATATATGATATCCGGTCAAAGCAGTGCAATGATAAGCAAGCAATATTTGAGCATCGTCAGTACCAGGCAGGCAGTCCTCAATTGGAGACAGAATGTGAATAATCAAGAAAAGTACTTGATAAAATAACTGCAGGAACGCAAGCGAGACATGAGTGAAACCTCCTATTGTTATGACACCCAAGTCAACTCGCCAAGTTTTTATGTCAGTGTGGTAGTTTGACCAATTAACCAACAACTGCCGTATCAGAAATTTGGGAAGCTATCCTGGAATGCCATCGTTAAAAGAATTGACATGTTTCTAGAAATGATATGATATCGAGAAAGGTTAATGCAGTCAAGCTGCTGGAAAATAATTCCATGAAAATCAATAGTAGGATAGATGAGTCCTATTCTGATCATTTCCATATTGATTTCAATCTTACAGCCACCGGCACCAGTAGGCAGCTATTTCAGCCTGTCGAGCATCGTTAGGGCAGGCGGTCTGCCACAGTTGGCTTGGATGTAGTCTAATCTGGAGGTCGAATGTTTTATGAGCTTTTTTCAACATTTGTGGCCGTATATCGGCAATAACGCGGCGTATGTTGTCTTTCAAGTGGCTGATCGGCTCAGACTAGCGACTTCGCATATCCCCATAGAAAATAGTCTAGCGACGTTAGAGCGCACGATCTTGGAGGCCAATTAACGGGTCCGAAAAGTGAAACTATGTGGTTACCAAACGTTTGCCTCAATAAATCAATTGTGGCTCGAGCTGTGTGACATTTTGCGTCATCTTGTTGAAAACACAGCTCCTGTACATCATGGTTGTTTAATTGATGAACGAAAAAGCCAGTAATCATTGCTCTATAGCGGTCACCATTGATTGTAACGTTCTGAACAGCATCTTTTTTTTAAGAAATACGGACCAATCACTCCACCAGCCCATAAAGCATATCAGTCAGTTTTTCTGAATGTAAGGTGCCTCATCATTCAATACGGTAGTTTTGTTTATTGATGTATCCATTCAATGAGCCTTTTCCATGAGAATAGTACAGCGAACGTGTCACGAGAGGCAGCACTAGTAGTATGGACAAACAAACTATTTTAATATGTATGTCTTGTTCTCATACTTCAGAGTAATGAAGATGAAACAATACAGTTTAAAAACGTCGACAATTTAGAAATTGGTTTTTTTCAACATTTCGACCGAATTCCCGCCAACTCGACAATCAAAATCATATTCTACGGTCGCCATCCTATTCTAATATTCTTTTTTTAATTGTACTTCACCATATGTTTATATGAGGATTAGGCAGTGTTTGTCCCTACCGAAATACTAGCGCTACTAGTGAGTGACTTTTCGTACTTCAGGAAAAATGTTCATTAAAAGTGAGCTTCATGGCTGAACAAAATTCGATTATGAAAATCGGGATCAACAGCAATCTTGTTTTGGACTCACTCACCCAATCTACACCTTTCTATGTGATCGTGTAGCTTCAATTCTAGCACGAGTCGTATTTTGTGAGCACGCAAACCAAGATCTTTCCGTTAAATCTTCCATAAGGTGAATGGACACATATCCAATTTCTGTACACGATGACGGATAGACTGATTCCGGTCTTCCTTAACGTTACGCCCTACAGCAGCAATGACTTCTTCTGAACGAACAGTACGACGCGACGTCTCTGTGGATGCGTATTATCATTTAGAGTAAACGTAGTGCGAAAACGTTCCATAGTCTATCGAATTAATTGCTCTGATGGAGGACTATGTTGACCGTAAAGTACGCGATACGTATTTCGAACACAACAATAATTTTCAAAATAAATTTGCACAATTTGAAAGCATTGAAACTAAACTAAACACCCCGGCTCCGTACGGGTGCAATGCCGATATTAAATATACATATAAATGCGTGCGATCGCTGCTAATCATGAAGTGCTGTGGGGCGAGTGCGGTCTTCGACGCGCCATTTATAGGCACGCGCCGCCGCACACACGGCAAAACAGCCGATTTACGGCGACAAAAACATTTTTCAATACAGAAACATAAATTGTGTGTATAAAATATTATTTGTGAGATATAATTTCATGTTGGTTGAGTTTTTATAGGAATAAAAGGCAAATATAGTTTAAAAAAAAGTTTTTGATTCATATAGATATGTATGACAGGAAGACAAACTAGCTAGAACAGTAAACATTCAAATCTATCAAACTAGAAACTTAAAAAGTAACTAACCTATATAAAACAATAATAATGATGATAATTGAATGATGAAAACAATAATTTCAATCAGAATCCGATGAATCATCGTCACTCTCATCATCACGGTCACTCTTCGTGTGAATATTTGTTAAAAATTCTGGAATTGTGATCATTGATGACACATCTTCATTAAATACTTTTTCCGCCTACGTCTATCCAAAGTATACATTTCCTGGCCTCATTGTAGGGAGCAAAGTCGTACTATTCCTCACTAGGGAGAAAAAGTAAAAGTGACGTCATGGTACATAATCAATGAAATAATTTATACGGCATTGACAACCTAAACTATATTCTATTAAATAAATATAAAGTTTACCGTTTATTTATAGAACAACCTGTATTTTGCAATATGGTATAAATTAGTAGGTATTTTAATTTAACGATTTTTTCATTGATAATTTGTTAGATTCATAGATCCATCTGGTTTTCGAATTTATGACAAATTTTATAGCATGCTATGGTCGTTTGACAGTTTCAAAATGCGATTCACCATACATAATAGGTATATCTGTAAAATATTAAGAATATTTTAAAAATGAGTGATTCAAGCGATTTTGAAGATATAAATAATACACCACCGGATACCTATTTTGGAACAAGTTAATGTAACGGTACAATCTTTATTGCCCCAAAAATCAAAAGATAAATACGAAAAACAATATTTACATTTCAAGCGATGGGCCGAAGAAAAGCATATTCGTATTTACTCAGAAAATGTTATGTTGGGATATTTTTCGACAGTAGCAAATACACTAAAAGCCTCTACATTGTGGTCCAAGTATTCGATGCTACGTACCATGCTTCAAATAAAAGAAAATATGGATATTAAATACCCAAAGTTAATTGCTTTCTTGAAAAGGCAAAACCAGGAATTGGCGTGAGTTTATCCACAGATTTCCGGCCACACATGCTTACGTAGAGGAAAATAAAAATCTGTGGTTGGTATACGAAATTATAAGCACCCGTACTAATATCTGTGGCTGGAAATACCTATTCACTATAGGTTGAACGTGGAACTATTAAGACTATTTGGTGTTTAACTTTTTAATAGAATCTTGAGTAGATTGACGCGATGATAATCGTTTTCTCATCAACAATACAAATTTAGGGAAAAATAAAATTGGAAATATCAGACTTACTTTCCAATACCTCATATAAAAATGATATCCGATGATATGCGTCCATCAAAATCACACAACTTCCATGGTTTCTTGAGTAGATTATCTTGGTGATGACAGTTTTCTTATCATCTAAACAGATTTCGAAAAAGAAATTGTTGAAACAATCAGACTCATTTTTTGAGATTCCTTGTAGAATTGGAACCAGAAGATGCGCGTTCATGAAAATCACACAACTCTTGTAGAATTTTGGGTAGATCGATATACTAAAAACCGTTTTCTTGTCATCTCTACAGATTTCGATAAAAAAATTGTTGCAACAATCAGACTCATTTTTTGAGATTCCTTGTAGAATTGGAACTAGACGATGTGCGTTCATGAAAATTTCACAACTCTTATAGAATCTGGTGTAGATCGATATAGTGAAAACTGTTTTCTTGTCACCCATACAGATTTCGATACAAAAATTGTTGCAACAATAAGACTTACTTTTTAAAACACATTGTAGAATCGGAAACAGAAGATGTGCGTTCATGAAAATTAAACAACTGTTATAGAATCTTGTGTAGATCGATATAGTGAAAACCCATAGGTACAGATTTGTAGAAAAAAAATTGTTGCAACAATCAGACTCACTTTTTAAAACACCTTGTAGAATCGGAACCATATAATGTGCGTTCATGAAAATCACACAACTCTTATAGAATCTTGGGTAGATCGACATAGTGAAAACTGTTTTCTTGTCACCTATACAGATTTCGATAAAAAAAATTGTTGCATCAATCAGACTCATTTTTTGAGATTCCTTGTAGAATTGGAATTAGAAGATGTGCGTTCATGAAAATAATGAAACTCTTATAGAATCTTGTGTAGGTCGATATAGTGAAAACCATACAGATTTCGATAAAAAAATTGTTGCAACAATCAGACTCACTTTTTAAACACCATGTAGAATTGGAACCATATGATATGCGTTCATGGAAATCACACAACTCTTATAGAATCTTGGATATATCGATATAGTGAAAACCGTTTTCTTGTCACCCATATAGATTTCGATAAAAAATTGTTGCAACAATCATCCTCATTTTTTGAGACTCTTTATAGAATTGAAACCAGAAGATGTGCGTTCATGAAAATCACACAACTCTTATAGAATCTTGAGTATATCGACATAGTGAAAACTGTTTTCTTGTCACCCATACGGATTTCGATAAAAAAATTGTTGCAACAATCAGACTCGCTTTTTGAAACACCTTGTAGAATGGGAACCATATGATGTGCGTTCATGAAAATTACACAACTATTATAGAATTTCTTAATAATTCTACGTTCAACCTATAGTGAATAGGTATTTCCAGCCACAGATATTAGTACGGGTGCTAATAATTTCGTATCCCAAACACAGATTTTTATTTTTCTCTACGTTAGCATGTGTGGCCAGAAATCTGTGGATAACTTCACGCCAATAAACCAAGGATATGAACCTTATAAGGCAAAAACCTTCTCAAGAGAGGAACTAAATAAATTTTTATTAGAAGCCCTCGATAATAATTATTTATTAATGAAGGTAAGATATTTTCGAGAAGTAAATATTTTTAAAAAATAAAAGTTAAATATTATAATAGAGCTAAAGCTTTACGCTATGTTTATAATTCCGCAAAGGTAGTTTATCAAGCTTAGTAGCGCAGTGAGATGGTGCACCGCTAATTATTCATGACGGCCTTGTAGTTTTTGGTTCGAATTCCAGCGTCGACAGTTTTTTTTCTTTTTTTTTTAAATATTTTTCTTTGTTTTGTAGGTTCTCCTCATTTTCGGAATTTCAGGAGCATGCAGGTGTGACGAGCTCCTTAAAATGGCCACTACAGATATTGAAGATAAAGGTTCAATATTAATAGTAAATATACCAAATTCTAAAACAAATATTCAGAGAACGTTTGTAATCAATGCTTCACTGGGAAATGGCCCTAATTATATTGATATTTATAGAAAGTATATATCGTTACGCCCTAAAACAGATCAGACACGTTTATTTGTCTGCTATAGAGCAGGAAAATGTATCAACCAAATGGTTGGGAAAAATACTATAGCTAAAATTCCTACAAAAATTGCAGAATTTTAAAAACTGCCTAATGCCATAAATTATACCGGGCATAGTTTCAGAAAAACCTCGGCAAGTTTACTTGCAAATTCTGGAGGAGACATTCTTACTTTAAAGCAACACGGAGGTTGGAAGTCTACAAATATCGCTGAAGGATATGTGCAGCAATCTCTTGCAAAAAAGCAAAAAATTTCAAACCTAATTATGGGAGTCACTAAAGTTAATGAAACTGATTGTAATCAGCCAAGTACGAGTATTTCCGAGGGATACCAGCTGTATAATAATATAGTTAGTGAAAATATCACGAAAACTGCGTTGGATCCAGCTCTCAGTTCTAATTGTATTCAAATAACCACTGCTCAAAACTGCACGTTCAACATTACTCTAGCAGAAATTAAAAATATGTAGGATGCAAGTATGAAAATATCGTCCCTATGAGTTATACTGTACCTACTTCTCAGTTTTAGTTCTTTAATAAATTTTGTTTGTAAGTTTCATGAATAAATTATTTTTTTGTAGTTTCATAAATAAATTATTTGAAAATTTGAGGGGGGCAGAAAAATCATATGTATAACATGGGGGTAAAGTGAATTTTCCTTCCTCCCTCCGCTACGCGTCGGGCAGTAAACTTCATTTTCGGGAGGAGAAGTAACACTTTTCTCCCTTGTTATACAAATAGCTATTTTTGTCCTGGTAGACTTATGACGTTTGGCAGTTATACTGGATCCGAATTTATCAGCATCCAATGCATGATATCTGTGTTTGTATATATCCGTGACGTTTTCCTGGAATGGGAGAGTCGAATGTTTTTATATTATTTTTGGGTTGCTTCCAAAACATCTTCTGAAAGTTGTCCCACAGGTAATGGCAAACAGGCTATTATGTCACTACTGTGAATAAGCATCTTGTGAACAGAAGCACTCATCTTGTACCACCCGTAATTTTGCACACAAAGTTTTGCAGTCTCTAGACAGTAAGATTTGTAAGTGTCTAGTTTTATATAGTGGCAACTTGACATTGTGCTCAATATGTTAGCAAATCTCTTCAATAGATTCTCATCCAGACCTGTTATTTCTGCAACAATAGAGGAATTGTCAAAAAATTTTCTCGCGGTGTTCCCGTCATTTGAGTTTCCTCCACCCTGCTTTGGCTGATCTACAACTAGACCCATCTTCTCATAAAATAGATCAGTGATATGTTTTTTTCTTTCCTTCACTGCGTTTTTTGCTGTATCTCCTCTAGCTTGCCACTGTTTTGATTCCATCTTATAGGCTATGTGCAAAAGATATTCGTAGCACCTGAGGTATGAATGCAAAATTGAGATTCCAAACTTGAATGCAGAAATGTTGCATGGTCTAGCTATCACTTTCTCAAGGTCATTTATATCTCTTGGTGTGACTCGACATATATTACAAGCCTGTGTTGACGCTGTGTCCGTCAACACATTACACGTTTTCCCATCCATCATTGTGCATATGGGTATATGCTTATACTGAATACTTTTTTCTGCGTTCAGCAGGATATCTGTTGGTTTCAAATTTTGAATTTGCTGCATAATGAATCCATACAGTTGCTTTGTGGTTTCATTATTTTCTTTTACCAACTTGAAACAAATAGGGCGACAGTATTTTGTCGAAGATGGACTGAAGTTCTTCCAGAATATAAACTTTTGTTCCCTATGCACAACTGACATTTCTAGTGGCACGATTGTACTAATGACAATATTGGAATCTGAGTACTTTGGATCATTTGTGGAATTTTGCTTGTAAATACTGTGACATTCACTCCCATCTAAGCCCCATTTATAATGGACATCAATCTGCGTTACTTCAGTAGGGAGGTGCAGTTGAAGAACTTCACTCTGGACTTCGAATAACTGGCGGATTGTCAAGTCCAAGAGATCTTGAAGAGGTATCGCAGCCTCGCTTTCAGAAATTATAATACTATTTGGGTAACATTTTTTTCACTTCTGAAATGGTATTGTAAGCAGGATAAATATTGGCCCCTCTTGTTTTGGCACCTCTCTGAATAATAATGTAATGTTCTTTGGTAAGATTCGTATCAATAATGAGTGCCAAAGCTTCTTCCGGGCTGTATTTTTGTAATGAAGGTATTTCTTTCACATGCTGCATTTTTCTCAAACTCCTTGGTGAAGCTTCGAGAGCAAGCTTTATAACGTTCGCAGTTTTTCTTCTTCCCGTCTTCACTAAGCTGGATTCGGCAGCATAAGAAAGTTGCTCAGGAGATACATTGTCGACAAAAGTTCGAACATTTCGTTGTTTTGTGCGCAGAGAACACTCCTCAAAACTTTTTTTTGGTCTGCCTTGTATTCTTTTTCTCCTAGGTATAACTGCTTCAATATTCGAAAATTGAGGAACTTGGAATTCTTCGCTCAACCACCTTGCACGTTTGTCAAAGAATCGTTCTTGCATGCTGTGGCATTCTCCCCATTTAGACATCAACTTCGTGATGAAAACTTTTATTTTAATTCTCAATGCTTTTTCTGTTGTTGATGGACAATCCTCAATGTTGTATTTGTCGACAATGTAATCAAACAATCGTTTATTGCACTTAGGTATCGATGACTTGAACAAACTTTCGCTCCTCAGTATCAAGAACAGTTCTTTTCTGGTTATTTTCGGCAACGCCACAGCGCCATCGACTGTCTGACTACCTGTGAAAAATGACGAATTATGTGAAAATGTGGCAAAAAGAGGTGCTAAAAACTATTGCGAACTGAAGTTCAGCCACGTGAGTTATGTTTGTTCACTTTTTCTAACCGGAACAATGTGGAACTTTTTTTGAAAATCTAGTCAAACTAAGGCAAATAACAATGTTCGAATATTTCGCTAGGATATTTCTATAACTACATAATTATATTGAAATTACAATGTACTTACCACAAGGTAAAATATCCATATTGAAAATATTCCACTTAATGCACTATAACTTCACAAAAAAATACAACAAATCGACACTACGGTTGGGACAGAATTGATGAGCCGAGTAAGGGTGATGAAAGAACTGCCCCATGGATTAGGGCATTTCTAGAAAAAAACCTAATCTTGTATTGGATATAAGGGATATTTGAAACCGGTTTGGCATTAAAATTTTATTCAAAATAAAACTTTATTTTTTTGACTCTTGTCGTCGTAAATAGGCTGTTTTGCCGTGTGTGCGCCGGCCCCCCTTCTGATACCACCGCCACCGTTTTGTCATTGCATTTTTAATCTGAGATATATTCGAAAATACTCATTCAAATAACATGCTGTACAGGGCCATATTGATCTATATTGAATGAACAATGTATTTAATGTACTTCATTAGAATAATGCCATATTGCTTAAACTCGCTTCGTGAATAATCCATAATTTCCCGAGAATGAAAAATGGTTGTTGTGGGTTATCGCTAAGAGATAGACATATACCATCAGGGACTATTTTGTAGACCTTTCGAGGGTGTACAATACTCTAGTATATTTTTTTATCTATATTGTAGGGTTCAGCCAGCATTTGCAATGTAAGCGGAATAAAATGTATTTACTTACATCACATTGGAAACCTCTTGAATCGTTACTGTTTCTCTACTATATTATGCATGTTATGAAATCCTTAGCGTAGTTTTGGAGATCTAAGCATATATAGGGACAGACATCAGGAAGCGACTTTGTTTTATACTATTTAAAATCTGTATACTATACAATGTAGGGATATAAAAATTACAAGGTAATTGTCAACAAATTCAGTCACTGAATATTTCAATAAGGATAATGATTCAGAAATCAATCACACTCTTCATTTTATAATCAAAACTAAATTATACTTTCTAATGGCATTCGAGAGCTGGAGAGCTGTGGTGGAGTCGTCAAGTGTTTTTCCTATACAAAAAAGCGTTAAGCATTTCTCTGTTCAACTGTTTGCTAAGAATATGTTTCCACTGATCCAACCTTTTGTGATTTTGATTTATAACTTTTCGGTGTTTCAAATGTCTCTGAACAGCTTGCTACTGGAATTGGATGTGATATTATTCAATCAAATTTTCATGAGAAAACTCTAACGAATAGGGTTGAAGGAATGGAAATCATTTTCGGGGTGAGTTCTAACAAAGAGTTGTGTGATGCTGAAAAAAATGCTTCCCCAAGAGAAAAAAACAACAAAACTTGAAAAACATGAAACACCTGGTAACATTTCTGGAGACAACACGAAACTGACTCACAGAATTATGCACAATGTTACGACCGCTGGCAGTCGAGGTGTTCCCTTTTTTTATTTTACATACACCATTGACCATATTTCTATTTTCAATTACAAGAATGTCTCTATCAAATGCGAGGCGATACACACAGATAAAATCGAGAGTGCTGGCTTGCTCTGCTTTGCCGGGTATTCAAATCGAAATTCCTCATTTCATTATGTGATAATGAAGGTATTCTTAAAAAAATCTAAACCAGATAAATCTCATTGTGCATATGGGTATGGCAAGCCTTTACATATATTGTTCAGTTGATAAAAGTATCAGCATTTGTAGCAGTGGATTTTTTTACAACACTGAGGAATGTGTATTATGAATTTACAGCATTCGACTATCGTCTTGACGATTGTCAAACCTTATTTGAATGGTTGAAATTAATGAAGGTGTACAGGAACGTACTGGGATTCTGAAAATAAATTGCAAAATTAGAAGGGACGGGATGGACAGTTTTGGTTTTCATTCAGAACTACTTCCTACTACTATTCATAGGACTTTGAATTTAAAAGATCTGTTTTGGAAAATTCACAACCTATTCAAGTAACACTTCATTCTGAGATTTCATTGAATAGTTCACGATACCGCAACGTTTCATTATTCAGTAGTTTTCTCAGGCGTGTTCATACTAACTTAATTCTATCTAATTGGTTCTATATATAATAAAACAGTTCTAATCATATGATATGATTCTGGTTATTTCTCATCAAAATAATAAATTACACGATTAAAAAACATTTTTATCTTCATAAACTTGATTTATGGATGAGGTAACTCATTGGCCGATTCTGCGTGATTATCCATAACATATTTACGTAACATTTCATTGTGAACAGCCTACTTATTGCCTGCAACCTCACAAATAGAACCGATTTATATAAAGGCTGTTTCTTTAATCATGTGGTAACATTGTTATATTTCAAACCGTAACAGATACGAAGGCGATTAAATGGGAAAAGATGTAACTGTCATCGAGAACAATACAGTGGTTGAAAAAAAAATTCGGGGACTCTGGGACTCACGTCCTTCTCGAGTTATACGGGGAAACCAAAATGCGGTTTTTCGTTTTTTTCAAATGGAATTGTTATTTCGAAGAATATCAAAAAATGGAAAATGAAAATGTTATTGTATTCGAAGTGTACTATGACGATGTAATGATAAATATTCGATAAAAATGTTTCGTGTCAACATTGCCATCATCAACATTTTTTTGAAATGCATCTGTCTTTTTCATTATAGATATTGATAAAGCGAGAAATTCACAATCCAAGAGTATATCACATTTGATATTTTTATAGTGTTTCATTTGAAATAACTACCATCATCAGTGAATGAATACATATAAGTTGTCGGTCTAGACAATTTCGTTGGTAATTTTCTAGCATAATAGGTGTACTACTAATACATGCATCATTCAATTTTTGTTTGAGATGGTCGATATCAATAATAATCATAATAATAATCTATTCATTTTGTATCTTCAGACAAAAAATCTAAAGGAGTAAGATTTGGGGATCGAGCTGGCCAGATGAATGGTCCATTGCTTCTAATCCATTTTCTTGAGAATATTGGATCTGCATGTTTCCCTACTATTGCTGCATTATGGGGAGGACCGCCTGTTGAAAATATTGTATTTCATGGCGGATATTCAGTGGCAATTGATCTAAGTAGCTATCGAATCCATTGGATCGAAAATGAAGATACATTTCACTATTCAAATGATCGTAAAAGAAAGGGCCAAGGATGTTTGTTCCCACAATTCCCAACCAAAAATTAGTTGCGAACCTTTCTTGGAAATTTATTTCCCTATGTGAATGTTCATTTGTATTATTCCACCTATAATGGATATTTCTGTCAAACCAACCATTGTTGGTGAATTTTGATTCGTCCGTCCATATTATGTTGTTACAAATATTTCCAACTTCCCTATTTCTACATCTTAACCACTTCGCTAATCGTACTCTCCATCCGTAATTCCTCTCATTGAGGTAATGAACTTTGCGTATCCTGTAGCATTTACGTTTGTTCTTTCTCAAAATAGTTCTGATAGATTTTACAGAAATCCCCATTTTCTAGTCAATTTCTCGTAAAAAATAATCTTCATTAGCATATTTTTCGCAACTGGCCAATCCTAAATAAAAAAAAAAGATGTTTTCACTGTGTAAATTCGTATATGGTAATATTTTCTTACTCGTGAAATTTATTTGATTCCCCACACTTCCAGTAACCACACATTTTCTTGTTTTCTTTCTGTCAAATGTACCTCAAATTTCTTTCTAATCGTCCAAACGGGGTCCAATCGGGTATAGCTCAACATACATATTCCTTGCCAAAAGAGAATTTTTATATGATTTTGCATAACCTAATAGCATATCAGTCATTTAATCATTTGAATACATCTTTGATATGTTCATAAACGTCTGACAGTTCTCAACAGACATCAACAACGTATTCATTATTCCTGCCATAGAAACCGAATAAAGCCTACGGGATAAAGATGGTAACTGAATTGAGATGCTATTTGATCATACCAAATTATACAACAATATAATTTTGACCAAAATCAAATATTTTCGTTACTTCTAGGATTGAGAATTTTAAAAATATTACAAATTATAATTGATTAGGGAAAAATCAGCCTTGTAAGAAAGATTACGGCAATTAAAAAATTTGCAAAACGAAAAAGTATGAATTGTCATTGTGTCGAATTTATTGGGTTGTCTGAAATATATTTTGAAGAAATCAAAACAATCTACAAAAGAAGTAACGACAGGACCGTATTTTAAAATTGGTGTCACCTGTAATGGAAAAGACAGGTCCGTATTAAAAAAATGGATGTATTAAAAAAAAGTAGCCATGTTGACACGAAACGTTTTATTGAATATTTATTATCACATCGTCATAGTACACTTCAAATGCAATAACATTTTCCTCTCCCATTTTCTGATATTTTTCGAAATATCAATTCCATTCGAAAAAAAAACAACGGAAAACAGCATTTTTTGTTTTCCCAGCATAACTCGAGAAGCGCGCGAGTCCCCGTAAATTTTCTTCGACCATTGTATTGTTCCTGATGACAGTTACCTTTTTTCCCATTTAATCGCTTTCGTATCTGTTACGGTTTAGAATAAAGCAGTGTTACCACATGATAAAAGAAACGGCCTCTATTGCTGCTGGATGTGAATTAGCGGACATAACAAAACCGCGGACACGCGTTTCTGGCTATTGGCCGTGTCAGCACCATGTAGCCAAATGTAAGAATGGACAACACTTTTTGCCGCAAACTACACATATGCACGGAGTCCACCAACAGAGCCAACCGCACATTTGTGGTTTCACTTTGGAGACGTAGGTTTCGATATTCTATTTCGAAATGTTCATTTTTTCAATCCATTATTTGAATATTTGCAACTAGAATTATGTTTTCTCTTCTTCATGTAGACGCAAACAATTTCTTCCATTCTCAGTTTCATTGTTGGGCATTCCGTATTTGATGACAAACTGAAATAAAAGTCATGATATATCAATTTGAAACATGTTCGATTTCAATGGAATAAATTCTCCATCCAAGAAAATATGAAGCAGTCTTTAGGAGTTACATGTGATTCTGCCACTCCTATAGGCGTTCGTTCCGTCCACGTTAGTTATTGTTATTAGATATACGTTTTTTATTTGACATTAAAATCAATTCTGAACTGAAACTTGCTTTATTCTATGTGTGTGTTTTGTAATAGACCTACCTGAAAGAGACAAGTCTGATATAAATTTGTATGTTTATGATCTGAAGGCAAGATAGGAGTTCTTTTTTAATGGATTTATCTCGACTTGTACCTACCGCCAAGGCCTTTTTGTCGAGGGAAGAGTCAACGCATCGATTTTTCATTCCTTCTCTGAGTTTATGTATCAGACAGATATTATTCAAACATTGAAACAAAATACTAATGCAAAAAAAACCTTTTTATGTGGACTATGTTATCTTTTCTCGAATGTAACAATTTTAATGAGGCCAAAATATGTTTATACGTATCAGAAAAAAAATTTAAATACTCAGTTCTCGAACTTTCAAGTGGAAAAAATATCACGGAAATAAATTACCAAATTTGATAATGATGATAATCTCAAAATCTCAAATATCTCAAAAATCTCAAAATACTAGTGGAAATCGGGTCATCAAAATAAGGAATTTAGTAATATTACGAAGGAAGTCATTGACAGAAAATATTCAGGGTAGTGTGATAGTAGTGCCGATGCAAAAATGACAGTTCAGATTTGAATCAAATATATATATATATATATATATATATATATATATATATATATATATATATATATATATATATATATATATATATATATATAAAATCTAGAAAGGTTAATGCAGTCAAGCTGCTGGAAAATAATTCCATGAAAATCAAAAAATAAATAGATAAGTACTCTTTGATCATTCCCATATTGATTTCAATTTAAGAGCCACCGGTATACAGCTGTTTCAGCCTATTGGGCATCGTCAGTACCATTTTGTCTTCAATCGAGGACCGCCTGCCCGGTACTGACGATGCCCAATAGGCTGAAACAGCTGTATACCGGTGGCTCTTAAATTGAAATCAATATGGGAATGATCAAAGAGTACTTATCTATTTATTTTTTGATTTTCATGGAATTATTTTCCAGCAGCTTGACTGCATTAACCTTTCTAGATTTCATATCATTTCTAGAAACATGTGGATTCGTTTTCCGATGGCATTTCAGGTTAGCTTCCCAAATTTCTGCTACCGCAGTTGTCGGTTGATTGGTCAAACCACCAACACTGACATAAAAACTTGGCAAGTTGACTTGGGTGTCACACCAATAGGTGGTTCCACTTATGTTTCGCTTGCGTTTACGCAGCTATTTTTATCAAGTACTTTCTTGGTTTTTTCTCATTTTGTCTTCAATCGAGGACCGCCTGCCCGGTACTGACGATGCCCAATAGGCTGAAACAGCTGTATACCGGTGGCTCTTAAATTGAAATCAATATGGGAATGATCAAAGAGTACTTATCTATTTATTTTATATATATATATATATATATAAACTTCATCCTTTTCACGAGTGGTAAATATGCCTATATTTTGTGTGAAGGGTTATTGTTATGTGGAACCATCAAAGTGCTTTAACATTACAAGATATATTATCCAAGTTGGTGGTAAAGGAACAAGTGTTTCATTCCGAAACATCGATGTCCGTCATTACGAATGACAGTGTCCCATTCAAGTGGAGTTTTACTTCTTTCATATATTATATTGTCTAGCAATCTTGTGAATGATATCTGATTCAATTCCATAACGAATGTTTGGAGTACGAGCTGAATAAGAAAAAGTGATTTTTATTCAATTCAATAGAGGGTTTTTTTTCCAGCTTGTCCTGAAAATTACTTCTTCGCATGATTTACGCATCCTTATAAAGAGTTGATTTTGAAATTAATTGTTTCCTTTTTTGTTGGCACTTTCCATTTTGTCAATATATATGTAGAAGTGGAAAGCCAGAACCTTTCTTTTCCAAAAATAATAATATACCGTCATCAATTTGGTACTCAAAGATGAAACGAATGAAAAAACTAAACAGACTGTGAACACATGCTTGTTTGAGAAAAATCGAAGTGATAAGAACTACAACTAACCAGAAGTCGTGACACTTCCGGAACTACTACTTTTGTATTCAGCAATAACAAGGTTGTCGAGAGTGGGTCAATTCCAAATCTAAAATTCATCGATATGAAGGGGATCGAGCATAATGTGTAGATAAACAAACATCCACCTTGTTCAGGAAAACTGAATAGTTTATTCACAAATATACAATATTGAATAGGCAACATATTAAGATTGTCTAGTTCGCGGTTAGAGTATCTTAGAACCGGAAGTACGAAGTACTTTTAGGTTTGTTGAGTAATTATTCATTTTTATTTTTTATTTCATTATGAAAAAAAAGAGAATTGAGACTTTCTATGTTTTTTACCACTTTTATTTGTAACTAACGTTATTGCAGTTTCCTCCTATAAGGACATTTTCAAACTCATACATTAATGTATATATAATTCCCATCCCTTATTAACTATATACTATTTTCTGCCTATAAGATACGAAGCTGACATCTTCAAGAGTCGATCTGAAAGCTCAAAAGTGTATAGTTTTTTCAACATAACCTTATGATCAACCTTGTCGAAGACTATTATTTTCGAGAACTTCATTTTTCTCTTTTATAAAACATGTTAGATTGGTTATCGTGGACCTTTTAGGTAAGAACCCATGTTGTTTTTCACTTAGACATGTAGAAACGTGATTTAAAATTTTTTCATGAATAATTAAATCAAAAAGATCACTGGGTGCACAAATCGGTGCTACTGGTCGATAGTTTTGTATATATTATGTATTTGTATATCTTCCTAATGTCATTTTTGAATATTGTACAAACTTTAGAGCGTTTCAATAGTGTAGGGTAAGTAATAGTTTGCAAGATTCAGTCATATATTATTTTTAGGGATTTGATCAAGAGTTGTAGGCATCCTTCAACTATATTAGAGGGCCACAAACTTTTTTTTGTTTGAGATTTATGCGGCACTCAAAATATCTTCAGCATTCACAGAATCTATATCTAAAGAAGAGTTCGTTGAGAAATCGATTGAGATTTTCTGTGTTATAATACGCTTGATCTTTTGAATCGTTTCGGTCAAGGAATTTGAGATTGATTTATTTTTTGCAACATACGACCAAAAATTTTGAGAGTCACTAGATATGCTGTTTCCAATTTGTTGCAAGTAAACCCTGTGTGCAATTTTTATTTCCTTTTTTGTTTTATTTTCGAATATATGAAATTTTTATAATCCAGAATATTGTCAAATTTATTATATTTTTTACGAAATTCATCTTTTCTTTTTGAATCCTTTATTATTCCTCTTGAAAACCATGGCGGATAGAGGTTTTTTAATTTTTTGGCCAAAGGGACGTACTCCTGTGAAATTCTATACAAAATATCATAAAACTTTTGTATTATAGAATTTACATCCATATTAATACTTTCCAACTCATCCTAACATGTTTCCTTAAAGATATCATATAGTTTTCTGAAATCAGCTTTTTAAATTGAATTTAGAGTTCAAATTCTTATTTGATTAGTTATTTTCACTTCTACGGTTCACTTTCAAGTTAAAAAATAATAATGGATGGTGTTCATTCTCTACCACAAGTGGCATCTCACATTTTTCTAAACTGATCGAACAATTACTAATTACTGAATCCAGTCCGTTTGGTACATTATTGTACTACACAGCAATAATTAAATTTGAACAATTCAGATATCTTTGTTCAATCTCTCTTTGTTGCCTATATTTACTACTTCCGGAATGTTAAATTTCCCTAGCAACAAAAAACATCATTCGAATCTAGTAATTCAATGTTGTCAAAAATATGCTTATAAGTTTGTGAATTCATATTATACATATCATATATACATACCTATTTTACATATTATATGTCTATTGCGTACATCCGCTTCCTAAAAGAACCCAGTTCGATAATAATATCGTCTTTATTATCTTCTAATACATTTAATGCGAATTAATCAGGAACAGTTCATTTATTATATGAAGATAAAAGGCGAAGTTCAATTTACATAATTACAAGTTAACCTCAAAAATGTCGCCTAGTACGCAAAGGAATAAACAAAAAAGATTTTTAATTATCTTAAAATATTATGACTATCCATAGATTTGTAATAGGTAGGTAGCTTTTGGGTCGTTAATAGTTTGACGATAATAAGACTCGTTTGAAATTGGTATTAAAATGATTGAAGTCATCTCGTTTCAAGGGCTCGAGAATGTCATTATAAATTGCACAGATCTGGTAGCTAAAACTCCTTCTAATGAATTCTGTGCGAAAGGATGGTGGAGTTAGTCGGCCTATAGACCTTACATTAATATTATGCACATCAGTTTTAAAAGTAATTTTCTGGTGTAAGTAAGACGGCACTTCACTATTCATCATTTTGTGAAACAAAGTTGCAGCATGTTACACTCTCCTATCGTTCATATTTAACCAGCCGGTATCCTTCAGTTTATGTGATATCCTTTCTCTTCTTCTAATACCAGAAATTAACCGTAAGCAGTAATTCTAAACTTTTTGTATCTTTTTCTTGAATTGGTTGATTGAACATGGACCATACAAAACATCATCATAATTGAATATAGATAAAACTAACGATTCACACAATTTCGTCTTCACTTTCATGGGTAGGAAATTTCGGTGTCCAGATATAATTTTAAGCGAATAATATGCACGCCTAATGAACTGATTAACCTGACTTTTGAATTTCAAGTCCTTATCTAAAATGATGCCCAGGCTTTTGGCTTCTGGGACAACCCCAAGTACATGATCATTTACTACTACTTTCGCAGATATGCAAATATCATTTCCAGGGCCTTTTGGTCCGAAAACAATAACATTGAATTCACTACAATTTATATTTAAGCAGTGATCAGAAGCATTTTTCACAAATAATTTCAAGTCACTGTCGATTTGAGTACACGCATTATCTGTCATTTCAGGTGAGAAGCTATAATACAACTGGGTATCGTCTGCATACAAATGTATATTACAAAATTTTGAACATTTTGCATGATGAGATGTGTAGATGGCAAACAAAAGGGGTCCCTTTTGGCACTCCACATATCAGCTTTAAATATTGTGAGCTGTTTCCTTCTATGGTAACCTTTTGTTGAACGGTTGGTGAGATACGATCTGATTAGTGATATAGCATTTTTAGAGAGTCCTATATAGCCAAGAATTGATAACATTAAATCGAAGTTGATAGTATCGAACACTCTAATGAAATCAAAAAGTACCAATACTGTATTATTTTTTGGGTCATGTAACAAAGCAGTTGTAGTATGTCCTTTACAAAATTCGGATTGAGTTATTGGAAGTATAGAGAAATTATCAATGGATTCTTTCAACTGAACTTCAATATCTCTCTCAAGAACTTTTGACAAAGTTGGTAATAAACTAATGGCGCGTAGGTCTGATGGATTATTTTTTTGTTTTTTTGAACAACTTTCACAATTGCTTTCTTCCATACCGTGGGAAAAATATTATTATTCAGACAAAAATTCACGATATGTGTTACATATGGAATTATATGTGAACAGCACATTTTAATGACTTTTATATTCAATAAATCATATCCCGTTCGTTTGAAGGTGGTTGACAATACTTCGTGGTGTATTTCATCAGTTCAGACTTCCATTGTCTTATATAATATAAGTAGGTTTGAAATCCCTGAAAAAAATAATAAAAGATTAACCGAAAATAACAATTTTATTAAAAAACTGAAATACAAGGAAATAACATACAAGCTACAACCAGAAAATGAAAAATTGAAATATTAATAAAAAATGAAAAATAAAAATAAAATTCAAAAGATTCCAAACCAAGTTACGTAACGATGTTTCGATTTTTAGTATCCACAATCGTCTTCGGGTGATAACTGGACTTATTTCTCCGAGATCTGACTATTTATAGGTCACTTGGGTTCTTTCACCTTTCACCTATCCCCTCTCTCCTCTTTCCGCTTCATTGGTTAAAACCACAAGGAAGAGTACTTCTAGTCCAGGCCACCAAACGCGGACTGCGATTCCAAGAATTGCATTTACTGGATACCCTGCGAGTGCGGAGAATCATACATCGGTGAAACTAAGAGGCCATTGATAGTTTGCATTGCTGAGCACAAGAAACACACACAGCGAGAAGAAACCAGCAAATCCGGAATAGCAGAGCATTTTGGACTCATTAACATAATATCAAGTGGGCTTAAGTTGAAATCATCCACAAAGAGGAATACTGGTTTAGGAGAAAATTCAAGGAAGCTGCGTATATGTTGTCCAACAACACATTTAGTCAAGCTAGTGTAGAGATACGTAAGATATGGAAACCTCGTATCAAGCGTGAAACGACCAATTCCCGCCAAACGGTCATCTCCCTCTAAAACCAATGAAGCGAAAAGAGGAGAAAGGGGATAGGTTATAGGTGAAAGCACCCGAATGATATATAAATAGTCAGATATTTTTCAATTTTCAGCTTTTATTTATATTTGAATTTTTTTATTTTCTGGTTGTAGCTTGTATGTTATTTTCTTGTAATTTCAGTTTTTTCAATAAAATTGTTATTTTTTTTCAGGGATTTCAAATCAATTTACATATATTAGACAATGGAAGTCCGAACTGATGAAATAAATCATATCCCATTGCATTTTTTCTTATATTAGAAATTGTTTCAAAAACAAACATATCATGTACTTCTTGAAATTTGAAGTCAGTATAGAAAGGGGTGAGTTCGGGGGGCGGTTCATTAATAGGAATTGAGTTAACAAAAATCATTCAGATGCGAGGGATTCTTCAAATTCTCTGGAATGCTGTGAACTTTATTTGGTATGAACTCATTGGATTTTATGGCTTTCCAGAGATCTTTGTTGTTTTTTTGTAGAGCTCTGAAATGAAATATGCCTTCTTTTCTCTCTCAATCGCCTGATTAGTAACGTTACGCATGTCCTTATAGAACTGAAAATGAATTTCTGATTTAGTTTTTTTGAATCTTCTGAAAGCTTTATCCCTTATTAACATTATCTCTTTAATTGTTCCAGTTAGCCAAGGGGATCGCTTCTTAGCTAATCTTGATGTTTTCAAGGGAGCATGTCTATCGAAAGGATTGGTCAAACAGTTAACTGAAAAAGTTATTTTTTCATCAGCTCCTTCCTGATCAAATATATTAAAAAAGGAATACAGTGAAGATCTCTCTTGAAGTCATCTTCATTGAAATATTTGAAATCCCTAAATTCATGAAATTTAAACTTATCTTCATCAGTCCTAATATTCATTGTACACGAAACGAACATATGATCTGAAACTCCATTAGTGTCAATGATATCTTTGTCGAGAACCCATTCAGCTTTAGTTATAATAACATCTAATATTTTTTCGGTACTCTTATTATCGTGATCTAAAAAATTGATATTGCAATCTCCCCCACAAATAATGCCATCTACGGTGGAATATATAAGACCGAGGATATCTTTAAACTGATCTGTATTATCAAAATTAGGTGGCTTATATATCAATCCAAATGCATTGGCGTGAAGTTATCCACAGATTTCTGGCCACACATGCCGACGTAGAGGAAAATAAAAATCTGTGGTTGGGATACAAAATTATTAGCACCCGTACTAATATCTGTGGCTGGAAATACCTATTCACTATAGGTTGAACGTGAAATTATTAAGACTATTTGGTGTTCAATATTTTTATAGAGTCTTGAGTAGATTAAGACGTTGATAATCCTTTTCTCATCAACAATACAGATTCAGGGAAAAATAAAATTGAAAATATTAGACTTACTTTCCAATACCCTATATAGAAATGATATCCTATGATGTGCGTCAATCAAAATCACACAACTTCCATAGTTTCTTGGGAAGATCAACTTGGTGATAACAGTTTTCTTGTCATCTAAACAGATTTCGAAAAAGAAATTGTTGAAACAATCAGACTCATTTTTTGAGATTCCTTGTATTCATGAAAACCACACAACTCTTATAGAATCTTGAATAGATCAACACAGTGAAAACCGTTATCTTGTTACCCATACAGATTTTGAAAATAAAATTGTTGAAACGATCAGACCAACTTTTTAAACCCCTTGAAGAATTGAAACCAGATAATGTGCGTGCATAAAAATCGCATGAGTCTTATGGAATCTTGGGTAGATTGACGTAGTGATAACAATTTTCTTGTCACCCGAACAGATTTCGAAAACAAAAATGTTGAAACAATCAGACTCATTTTTTGAGATTCCTTGTAGAATTGGAACCAGAAGATGTGCGTTCATGAAAATCACACAACTGTTATAGAATCTTGGGTAGATCTATATAGTGTGAACTGTTTTCTTGTCACCCATACAGATTTCCAGAAAAAAATATTTAAACAATCAGACTCACTTTTTGAAATACCTTGTAAAATTGGAACTAGAAAATGTGCGTTCATGAAAATCACACAACTGTTATAGAATCTTGGTAGATCTATATAGTGTAAACTGTTATCTTGTCACCCATACAGATTTCCAGAAAAAAATATTGAAACAATCAGACTCACTTTTTAAAACACCTTGTAAAATTGGAACTAGAAGATGTGCGTTCATGAAAATCACACAACTGTTATAGAATTTTAGGTAGATCGATATAGTGGAAACCGTTTTCTTGTCACCCATACAGATTTCTAGAAAAAAATTGTTGCAACAATCAGGCTCACTTTTTAAAGCACCTTGTAGAATTGGAACTAGAAGATGTGCGTTCATGAAAATCACACAAATGGTATAGAATCTTGGGTAGATTTATATAGTGTAAACTGTTTTCTTGTCACCCATACAGATTTAGAAAAAAAATATTGAAACAATCAGACTCACTTTTTAAAACACCTTGTAAAATTGGAACTAGAAGATGTGCGTTCATGAAAATCACACAACTATTATAGAATCTTGGGTAGATCTATATAATGTAAACTGTTTTCTTGTCACCCATACAGATTTCCAGAAAAAAATATTGAAACAATCAGACTCACTTTTTAAAACACCTTGTAAAAATTGTAAATAGAGTATGTGCGTTCATGAAAATCACACAACTGTTATAGAATCTTGGTTAGATCGATAAAGTGAAAACTGTTTTCTTGTCCCCCATTCAGATTTCGAGAAAAAAAATGTTGCAAAAATCAGGCTCACTTTAAAGCACCTTGTAGAATTGGAACTAGAAGATGTGCATTCATGAAAATTACATAAATGTTATAGAATCTTGGGTGGATCGATAAAGTGTAAACCGTTTCCTTGTCACCCCATACAGATTTCCAGAAAAAAATGTTGAAACAATCAGACTCACTTTTTAAAACACCTTGTAAAAATGGAACTAGAAGGTGTGCGTTCATGAAAATAACCACACAATGTTATAGAATTTAATTAGATCGATATAGTGGAAACCGTTTTCTTGTCACCCATACAGATTTCTAGAAAAAAAATTGTTGCAACAATCAGCTCACTTTTTAAAGCACCTTGTAGAATTGGAACTAGAAGATGTGCGTCCATGAAAATCACACAAATGGTATAGAATCTTGGGTAGATTTATATAGTGTAAACTGTTTTCTTGTCACCCATACAGATTTCCAGAAAAAAATATTGAAACAATCAGACTCACTTTTTAAAACACCTTGTAAAATTGGAACTAGAAGATGTGCGTTCATGAAAATACACAACTGTTATAGAATCTTGGGTAGATCTATATAATGTAAACTGTTTTCTTGTCACCCATACAGATTTCCAGAAAAAAATATTGAAACAATCAGACTCACTTTTTAAAACACCTTGTAAAATTGTAAATAGAGGATGTGCGTTCATGAAAATCACACAACTGTTATAGAATCTTGGTAGATCGATAAAGTGAAAACTGTTTTCTTGTCCCCCATTCAGATTTCGAGAAAAAAAATGTTGCAAAATCAGACTCACTTTTTAAAGCACCTTGTAGAATTGGAACTAGAAGATGTGCGTTCATGAAAATTACATAAATGTTATAGAATCTTGTGGATCGATATAGTGAAAACTGTTTTCCTTGTCACCCATAACAGATTTCCAGGAAAAAATTTTGAAACAATCAGACTCACTTTTTAAAACACCTTGTAAAATTGGAAATAGAAGGTGTGCGTTCATGAAAATAACACAAACGTTATAGAATTTTAATTAGATCGATATAGTGTGAAACTGTTTCCTTGTCACCCATACAGATTTCCAGGAAAAAATATTGAAACAATCAGACCCACTTTTTAAAACACCTTGTAAAATGGAACTAGAAGATGTGCGTTCATGAAAATACAACACAACTGTTATAGAATCTGGGAAGATCGATACGGTGAGAACTGTTTTCTTGTCACCCATACAGATTTCGATAAAAAAATTGCTGCAACAATCAGACTCATTTTTTGAGACACCTTGTAGAATTGAAATGGAAGATGTGCGTTCATGAAAATTACACAACTGTTATAGAATCTTGGGTAGATCGATATAGTGAAAACCGTTTTTTTGTCACCCATACAGATATCCAACAAAAAAATATTGACACAATCAGACTCACTTTTTAAAACACCTTGTAGAATTGGAACTAGAAGATGTGCGTTCATGAAAATTACACAACTGTTATAGAATCTTGGGTAGATCGATATAGTGGAAACTGTTTTCTTCTTGTCACCCATACAGATTTCCAGGAAAAAATATTGAAACAATCAGACTCACTTTTAAAACACCTTGTAAAATTGTAAATAGAAGATGTGCGTTCTTGAAAAACACACAACTGTTATAGAATCTTGGGTAGATCGATAAAGTGATAACTGTTTCCTTGTCACCCATTCAGATTTCGAGAAAAAAATTGTTGCAAAAATCAGGCTCACTTTTTAAACACCTTGTAGAATTGGAAAATGAAGATGTGCGTTCATGAAAATAACACAAATGTTATAGAATCTTGGTAGATCGATATAGTGTAAACCGTTTCCTTGTCACCCATACAGATTTCCAGGAAAAAATTTTGAAACAATCAGACTCACTTTTTAAACACCTTGTTAAATTGGAACTAGAAGATGTGCGTTCATGAAAATAACACAAATGTTATAGAATCTTGATAGATCGATATAGTGTAAACCGTTTTCCTTGTCACCCATACAGATTTCGAGAAAAAAAATTGTTGCAACAATCAGACTCACTTTTTAAAACACCTTGTAGAATTGAACTAGAAGATGTGCGTTCATGAAAATTACACAACTGTTATAGAATCTTGAGTAGATCCATATAGTGTAAACTGTTTTCTTGTCACCCATACAGATTTCGAGAAAAAAATTGTTGCAACAAACAGACTCACTTTTTAAAGAGACATCTTGTAAAATTGGAACTAGAAGATGTGCGTTCATGAAAATCACACAACTGTATATAGAATCTTGGGTAGATCGATATGTGAAAACCGTTTTTTGTCACCCATACAGATTTCGAGAAAAAAATATTGACACAATCAGACTCACTTTTTAAAACACCTTGTAAAATTGGAACCAGAAGATGTGCGTTCATGAAAATTACACAACTGTCATAGAATCTTGGGTAGATCGATATGGTGTGAACCGTTTTCTTGTCACCCATACAGATTTCGAGAAAAAAATTGTTGCAACAAACAGACTCATTTTTGAGATTCCTTGTAGAATTGAACCAAGAAGATGTGCGTTCATGAAAATAACATAACTGTTATAGAATCTTGGGTAGATCGATATAGTGAAAATCGTTTT
>NW_027412529.1:20380785-20545793 GCF_025532065.1 Leptinotarsa decemlineata | reverse complement strand
CGTGCATTCTCCTACACACACACATAAACACACAAAAATCTCATATGAAAAAAAAATTCTGAACGATCCATGCACCAGACACTTCAAGGTCACAACGCCTTGACTTCACTGCACAACAAAAAAACTTCACCAAACAACAACCAATAAAAAAGCAATTAATACGTCATAGTGGTGGGGGAGGCCGAGAATCAGCTGTAAACAACTACTTATATTATATATCACCGTAATCATTTTCAAAATCAAAAAACATATCTTGAGTATTTTATTATTTTGGTTGTTGTGAAATTACTTTTCATGATTGAGGAGAACTCTGAGAGATATAACTGTGAATAATTTTGTATTCAGATCTTGAAGATAATAAACTGATTTTCAAATTATTTTAAAGCGAGTGTGTTTCAGTCAAAATCTAATATACTTCTTGCATTTCAATAATGCAATAATGTCCTTACGTGTTCTAAATACCTGTGTGAAAGCTATTTTCGGGGTCTTGGCCGTGGTCTGTAGGTTTTCATGCCTGATGTTTCATCTACCACTGCGGTAGACATCATCAAAGGCGATATGATAACGATCGCAGTGCCCGAGTTGTTGTTCCCGTCGTTTCGACCACATTAACTACAATGTTGGTATTTGACTCTGGTTTTATATTATTATTAGTGTTCTGGCTCGATTATCAATGAATTGGATTACCTGACCTTGTTTGTGTACCTATAAGAACAGGTAGCCGCCAAATTTTATTGATGTTCATTGCCTCGTAGTTGATGCGATCAGAACGAGTGGAACAACTCGAGCATCGACTCAGGCACTGCGAACCGTTACTCATCTCTTCGATAATGTATACCGCAGTAATAGACGAAACGTCAGGCATAAAACCTACGGACCACGGTTAAAAAAACTTGGAAAATAGCTTTCACACAGTTATTTCTGACCGATAAAGTTTACATTCTTTGTTCTAAATATCTTTATTTTCTATTCATCTTATCATCTCAATTGAAAAGATAAGAGAAAGCTGAATGAAAAAGAAATTGTGGCGGGTAAAATCCCCATATAATAATAAATTTTACCAACTCAATGTAAGTGTTGTGAATGGAGAGACATCCAATTCGGGCTGGTATTGGACATGTTGTGTCTCACTATTATTCATCGTATACGCCAACAATATCTGAGTTTCATTAAATACTGGGCATTATCAGGTGACTAAAGCCAACCGCACACTGCTAACTCCATTCCAGCAACCTGTAACTGAAAAAAATAGAACACGACACGAAAATTAAAGAAAATGCAGATGTTCGTTTTCAACTTTATTTGACACTATGCTTGACAACCTACTGAATAAAAAAATACGAGGTCTATTAAAAAAATGAAGTGAATTTTTTTTTTTTCGAAAACATTCATTTATTCCTCAATTTCTATTTCGCCCTCTTCAAAGTAGTCCACTTTATATAATACATTTGTGCCAGCGGTTTTCCCAATCCTCGAAGCAATTCTGATATGCACTTTTTCTTGATCTCTCTCAACCATTTTGTCTTTATCTCCTCAATCGTCGCAAAATGTCATCCTTTCATGCCCCCATCCTCCAATCTTGGGAATAGAAAAAAGTCGCAGGGGGGCAAATCCGGTATATATGGTGACTGATGTATGATAACGGTGTTGTTGGCATTGATGAGTGAGCGAGTACATTATCTTGATGCAACAAACATAAACTGTTTTTCCGGACGTTTTTTCGTATTGCTTCTCACAAGGGTCGCATAACTTCAAGATAATACTCCGTATTGACTGTACGACTGTGTACCAAGAACTCCTGATGCACTACGCCACGATAATTGAAGAAAACACTGAGTAAAATCTTGATATTTGATCGAACTTAGCGTGTTTTTTTTTGGTCTTGGCTCTCCTGGGCTTTTCCATTGGGACGATTGGACTATGGTTTCGATATCATATCCATATACCATATGATTCGTCACCAGTTGACAATAATAGTAACAATAGCCTTTATTTCCCAATAATAGGGGAGCCCAAGCGGGGATTTCGGGATTTACTGAAGCGCGGCAGATTAATATACAGGGGGATACCTTGTACCGATTAAGTACCTCCACCAAATATGAGCCCCATATATAAGGCCCCCTGTGAGGGATAAAGGATCAGATTAGTGAAAAAAAATTGATCATCATAAATTCTCGAGTGCGTCAGATTAAGGTAGGGTGAGTTAATTACCTGCTAAAAAGTGTATATTCCAGTAATCTAACAATTTGAGAGTGACGTAAAGAAAGGAGAGGTCAGCAAAGTTGTAAAAAAATAACGCCATTTCGACATTCTCGAGCGTAGCTATTTTTTTTATTTTGAAGGAAATAATTCAAGGATAAAGAAAAATATATAATCTGACGATTTCCGCAAGCCGTAATAACAAAAATTCGTCGATGAAGTTTAATGCGTGCAGCTGTGTGATACCTATATTTTTCTCTCAGAGTTTCTCTTCCTCTATTCACTTTTTTCTATCTATTACTCTCTCACTCCGTCCTCACTCTGAATTCTGTTGCCATGACGCCATCACAGCTGATCACAGCTGAGACTCGTTCGTGATGAAGATGAAGATGAAGATGATCAATCAATTGATGGATGTAGCCGTCACTACGTGGTAGGAAATCATAATGAAGAGAAGAGAAATTAAACTTTCTATGTTTTTTACCACTTTTATTTGTAACGTTACTGCAGTTTAGTCCTATAAGGACATTTTCAAACTTATACAATATATGAGGACATTTTCAAACTTATACAATATATAAGTTTGAAAATGTCCCTATAGGACGAAACTGCAGTAACGTTAGTTACAAATAAAAGTGGTAAAGAACATAGGGAGTTTCATTTCTCTTCCCTTCATTAATTAATCAATTTTTTTTAGCATTTTTTAAAAATTATATATAAATATAAGTATTCTACCTTAAAAAACATACACTTATTTATTTCCATGATATTTCTGAGGTTTTCAATTATTTAAGTTCAATGAATTGAAAAAAAATAAAAAAAAATATTGTTTTTGTCAGATCAAGGGAATCCCTCTAGGTAATCGTCAGATTATGAGACAGCACGTCTAAAACATAAAGATGAACCATATATATCTTAATCTGACGCGCTTGAGTATTTCAAAATGACGAATTTTTTTTGCACATTATAATAATGGTCGCGAGTTTGCGTCAGATCGAAATCGTCAGATTATTGAATGAGAGCTTTTTTTTGTTGCACTCAACACCCCCTTAGAAAATCTGACGCGCTCGATTGATTTTTTTCTTTTCACTTTTAACCCTTACGTACAACCACCCACATCACGCAAACGATCAGATTAACATACCAACATTATTAAAAATACGTAGGACATTGATGCTATCAATATCTGACGCGCTCGAGTATGTCCATGCAACAGTATTTTTTACATATTTAAAAATCTATAGCCGCTTCCCCCACCGATGAAAAAGTATATATTATGTAACATTTTTTTCTTCTTATCATCTAAGCTTTGCAACCTAATATGACTCAATGACGCTCGAGTAAATCCCCATTTTGAATTGTGGGCTCCCCTGCTACAACCGTTAAAAAACCGTTCACAGGGTAAACTAAGTATGTTGAAGAAGTAATATAGGTCCTTATAATTACAAAGTTACAATTTGAGAAAATGAACAAAATTATAATAAGTATAATAAAATAAAATAAAAAACTGTACCAGAAAATTAAAAATTTTCAATGAAATATTGAGATGCAGTGTCAACAATATATTCTAGGAAATCAAAATTGATATCACATAAATTTGAAATTGAATTGAAATAATTGCAAATGCTAAAGATAGGTGAATTAAGGTACAAACTGGTTCTAGCCAGTCGGATGTAAAAACATGTTGTACATCTAGTTCTAAAATAAGGCATACAGAAACATATAAGAGATAACACCTCCATCACCTCCATAGCATCCACATTGTTGTGCAGTAATTTATACAGAAAAATTATTCCAGCAAGTTTTCTTCGTGATTCAAGACTTTCAATATTGAATCTTATGAATACCTCTATCAGAATAGATACCATAAAATTTGAAGTAAATAAACTTCTCACTAACAAACTGAATATGCTGAATAGCTGAAACTGTAAACATATGTTCGAGACGAGTTTACCAACATTATATAATGAAAAAAATCGCTTACGGAATGTGCGTAACTAGCGAAATTTGAACATTCATCTTATTTTTTTAAAAGACCTCGTATATCAGTTTCATGAAAATTGACTGATTAATTCTCTAAAAATTCAGTATGAACCTCAGAAGATGCTAGATACATGCGCCAGCGAAACGTCAGGAAGAAATTCCAAAAATCGACGTCCTTCAAACCCGAAAAATAGTGTCACTGAAATTCTCGGCCGCGAAAGCTTCAACTAATACAAATGATACAGGATATGCAAAGTTTTTCATACTCATGAAGGGATTTATGAAAGGAGAGTACGAATTGCAGCAAATTGGTTAAGACGTAGAATTAGGAGGTTGGAAGTATTTGTAGAAAAATGATTGGACGGACGACTCAAAATTCATCAAAAATGGTTGTTTTGACAGACTTTCGCAATGAGCGTATGAATGATGTAATATATCTACATTTTTTATCAAAAGAGTTCGATGGCTACTTAGACGAATTGCCATCGAACATCCGCCGCGAAATATATTTACAACAAGGCGGTGTTCCCTCACATAATATAGCAATACAAGGAAAACATTCAGATGCAATATTTCAACAAAATGGATTGAAAACAATGGATCGATTGCCTGGCCAGTACGATTCTCAAACCTTACTCCTTTAATTTTTTATTTCTAGGGATACATAACATATGAATATTTTTCGACACCTAGTACAGATATCAACCATCTCAAACAAAAAATAAGAGATGCATGTGATAGAATTACACTCATAATATAAAATGATTGCCACAGAAATTGTATGGACAAACGATTCATGTCCATTCAACAAAGCGGTCATCAACTTGAGCATGTATTGAAGTTTGTTATGTTCAATTCGTTTTTCATATTGGTTTTATATTTCCCCAGAAATTCATTATAAAATAAATTGATTTTCTGTCAAATTTTTTCACTGAGGATGCTATTATTTTCAATGTAACGCTATAAACATATTAAGTGTGATATACCACTGAATAGTGATTGTATCGCTTTATCAATGTTTGTAATGAAAGAGGGCCTGCCTCTTCTGACAACAGAATGATGGTGGCCGTGTTGAGACGAAACATTTTATCAAACATTTATTGTTACATCGTTATAGGACATTTCAAATAAAATACAACTTTTTTTTATTTTCTGAATTACCAATTCCATTCGTGAAAAAATAAAACCAGCATTTTTAGTTTTCCCTTTTGCTTATGTAAGCATATGAAAAATAAAATTGAATTGAAAAATGTGGTCGACCAGGATTCAAACCCGGTGTTCCTGTACTCTGGACATGCGTATTTAGCAGCTACGCTATCTCGAAGTCAACAAGCATACTGAATCTCCAATTCAGTCTTTCGTGGTGTTATGGCAGAAAGAATTAAATTTGTAAACCGTTTAGTTATTTTCGAACCGCTCACTCATTAGTGATCAGGATTTTACTATGTAAATCCCAATGCATGAAATTAACCGAAACGGAATGCAAGGAAAGTTTTAAGATCTGTAATATGAATACGAAAGAGATGATTTTCGGTATGTAGACATATGAAACAAAACTGAATTGAAGAAATGTTACCAAGCGGGAATATGCACATTAGATAATATCTTTTTCTACTGCATTGAGACTCTCTGTTTTACTGGAACAGAAATATTCAAACTATTCAGAACTAACCAATATACCTGAACAATTTGAAACATGCATCACCGATCCACCATTCCAATGAAATTTTTCAAACAGAATTCACATTTCACCTTAACGTCACTGAGGGAACCTTCGAAATACCTGGCTCTTTCCTAATGGACCTCATTTTCCTAGCTGGAACCATTTATGGATAAGGAAGTGGCCAAAGTGTTCCACACTGACTCTATACAAGAGCCAGAAGTTGAGAAAACTACCCCAACTGTCCTTCCTGTAACATTGAATCAAGAATAAGAGGTAGACCTGGAACTTCTGGCGTAGAATGAATCCATAACTAGCACTTTTCCCAATCAACAGAAATGCAATACTCTTCTCGATGTGAATTTCACCAACCCATTTGGCTTCTTCACCTTCACCAACCAACTTGGTTGGTGCGCGACGGTTGAAGTGCCTGTTTCAGACAAGAGCAAGAGCTTCTCAGTTCCCCACCTCTGAATCCTGTTAACAAACCTAGAAGGCTAGGTGAAGCAGTCACATAGTGACTTATCGCGAAAAGACGAAAAAGACGAAAGTCTTGAGCAGCAGTAGCAGTATTGGGAGAGAAATGATACTATTCCTGAGCAGGTCAGAAAAAGCTTATGCTCAGAGATTGATTTTTTCAAAACATAGACCAAAAATTCACTGCTCATTCACAGATGCTCAAGTATGCGAAGTTTGAAGCGGTCATCAAGTTGGGAGGGAGTCTTCCCACCTTCTTAAAGGAGCACCTTGAAAATCAATATTGACTACTCAGATGAAATCTCTACAGGATATCCAAAAGCACGATTTCACAGTTGAACATTTCGGCCTGGCTGGTTAAAACTTACCTGTGTCTTCCTGATGACTAATAATTTTTATATATCTGGAATAAACTCATTCAATTGGAAGTGAAATAAAACTACATAAGTTTACGTATCAACTTCACTCTCAACATTTATTAATTTTTTTCATTTCAGGTATTTCAATAAACTCCTACCTATCGTCAGAAAGTATCAATTTTCAAAAGGGGGGCCAATAATAGCATTCCAAATAGAGAACGAATATGGATATACGGGTTATGGAAATTTTGCTCCTTCCAAGATATATCTGAGAGCCCTTCGTCAGTTATATTTGGATAATGATATTGTGGAACTCTTAGTTACTTCCGATAATGCAATCGCTAGGGGAGACTCTGGAACACTTCCTGGAGTATTATTTCAGACGGTTAATTTTGGAGATTCGCCAGAAAATTACTTGGGGAGATTGAACGAACTGCAACCCAATAAGTAAGTGTTTTACGCAGTAAACATATTTTGAAGAATTATTCATTAATTTCGTATCGAATGATGAAAGAAACTGCTAATATTTTAAAATTTTAAAAGTAACTTTTAGTGAAGAGAAATTTTAAAAATGAAATTAAGTATTGGTTAACAAGTTTAGTGATCCAATAATTTTTCTGAAGATAGGTTGGTTGGGAAACATGATCAATTTTTCTTAAAAAAACAATTGTTTCATTGCCAACGTTTCGAATTCAATTAAATTCTTTTTCAGGTCTCGAAAAGTAGTTTCTCCGTGTTGATAATATAACTATTTTGAAAACCATCAGACATATCGGATACAGAATAAAAAATAAAAAACATTGCAACAACCAAATTTTCGAGAAAACCAGACAAAAGTACATGTCGACATGAAGAAGAATTTAATTGAATTCGAAACGTCGGCAAGAAAACAATTGTTCACTTCAAAAAAATTGATTCTGTTACCCAACCAATCTTTTTCCCTGAGTATATTCATAAATGAAAAAGTTTCATTTTTATCGCTTGAACAAGGCGTTGATGTTTTGTGACTGATTTTGACACAAATTCGAAGATGAATTTATCAAAATTTAGATGATTGGGACATGTGGAGATTATATTTGGTTCTTATGGAGCTAATCCCTAACACTGTTCACAAAATGCCACCTCATATGTTCAGTAAACGAAACAAATCCTGCAAGCGAAATCAGTGAAATCTAAAATATTTTTGTTATTTTGAATAGGCCCCTAATGGTAATGGAATTTTGGATTGGATGGTTTGATCATTGGACAGATAATCATCAAACTAGAAGTACTTCTGATATGAGAGACGTTTACGAACGAATCCTCAAATATCCCGCATCAGTGAATATTTATATGTTTCACGGAGGATGTAACTTTGCTTTTGGTAATGGAGCCCATCTCAGTGAGTATTGAAAAACATATTTTTGTGTGGATATAAAATGTTGGATGGCGAAGAGATTGGTCTAGATTTAGAAGAAATATCAAATAAAATGAAGTAGAAATTTATTTATCGGATGGAAAATAAATGAAACAAAATATACACACAGTGTGTAAAAGCCAAATGGAATAAATTCATTATTTCGGTTACTGTACATATTTAAAAAAAATCCCGAAACACGTGAAATGAATATTATAATCTGACATTCTTCAACGTAATAATGCCACCCCTACCTTCAACCCATTTCGAATGACAGGTACAACCCTCAATATTTTTAATAGGAAGTATAGGTTTGTGATATATCGTTTGAAAGGTCTCTTCATTCTCTATTCGAAAATGTTATCGCTTCGAAGTGTATTGCAACAACTAAAATAAAATAAATTAAAATCATGTGGTTATCGAAATTCGATAAAATACACTCAAAAACTAAAATATAATGCAAAACGTAATGAAATGTAGAATACGAAAAAGAACTATGGTTGTTAACGAAGTAGATTTCCAAAATGTTCACCGCAAACGCTTAGCAACATTCTAATCTCAAATAAAACTCTCTTCTAACATTATTTAACATATTAGGAGTCACCCATCCAATCGCAGACGTTATTCGTTCTTTTGACTCATTCAAATCTGAAGGTTTAGTTTTGTACCCATTGCTCTTTACATATCCTCATAAAAAAATCCAATGATGAATGATCACGTGATCGCGTTAGCCATTCAATCGATCCTTGCCTTCCTATCCACCGATTGGGAAATGTATCGAGGTATTGCCGGACATTAACTTGGTAATGTGGTGGTGCTCCATCCTGCTGAAATCATATCGTATTCACTGGAATTTGAGGGTTTCCTGGATCAGGATATAAACTTGGAATGACACCATTTTCAAGTAGTGCCAAATAATTATCGCCATTCGTTGCCCTCAATGAAAAAGGGACCAATGATATGGTTTTCTACAATCCCTTTCCAAAAATTACCCTTTTGAGGATATTACGTGTGTTCTTCTTTCGTCCAGTGAGGATTTTCCGTTGAACAGTAGCGGCAATTTTGCCGATTAGCATGACCGTTAAGAGACAAAGTACCCTCATCAGAAAACATAACATCTTGTTTGAATTGAAAGGGTTATATTTTTAGGAGTGATTAATTGGATGATATTGTTATCCAACATGTCCATTATTTGCTCACAAATAAGTTAGATCGAATTGTCTTCCATAAGCTCCTGAGTACGTTTTATTTTAAAAAGATGCATTTTATTTTTTTTAATGTGTTTACTATCGATGTATGGCTAACGTTGAATGTAGTGGATTCCTGTCTACGCGATGTATATGGGTGTTCCTCAAACTCAAGCATCACATCTAATTTGAGTTCATCACTCATTGCATTGGCAGCTGCTTTTTTTATCTGCCCCACATGACCAGATATGGGCGGTAAATTAAGGAAATTTCTCATGAAATAGGCGAGCTACTTTACGTTATGTTCGGGTTTCATCTCCGTAACCAATCATTTGTAAAACTGTTATTTCATGCATTTCCGTTTATCGAACCATTTGTCAGACTTGAAGTCAAAACAATTAAAATACTGACAACTAATGTTGTAACATACAAAACAAGTTGACAAGGCGTTTTAAACTACAGTTTTTTAAAGGATACCATTTAAAAAGAACATTGCCATGGTTTTTGCTTACTTTCTTATTATCAATACCTCAACATTAAATAAGTTTTGAGTATATTGCAATAAGTTTTGGGTGTATTTTATCGCATTTCAGTAACCATATGATTTCAATTCAATTTATCTTATTTGTTGCAATCAATTCGAAAGCGATATCATTTTTGAATAGATATATATCGAACGATATATCACAAGCCTATGCTTTCCATTTAAAAAATTTGGGGTTATACCTGTCATTCGACAAGGATTAAAGGTAGGGATAGCATTTTTCTGTTGAAAAAATTATAAATCGAATATGACGTGTTTCGGGATTTTGTTAAAATATGCGTACCGTAACCGAAATAATGAATTTATTCCATTTGGCTTTTACACATTATTTACGAGAGTAATTAAACGAATCTGTCGAATAGTCATCGTTGATTACGGTTGGTTATCTCGAAGAAACAAGAAAAGTGAATCAAATATAGTATTTTCGGATCTGTGAAGATTATATAAAGTACAATGAAATCGAATTCACCTTCCAGAGTATTGGTTCCACGTGGGGTCCGCAGGTAATCCTTCAGATTGTTCCTCGCGTAGACTTTTGCCTTTACAGTTGATATTTCATCCATTGTGGTTTGATGGACCCATTTGGTTGATATTATTTCGACATGACTTAACAAAATCGAAAAGATTATTGTATGTCATTCACTTTGTTTTCAACCTCAAAAATCTCACCTCTGGAAGAGAAGGAAGTTTCTCGGAAAGTAAACTCCATAAAGCACTAATAGTGCTATCGAAGATACCTACTCATAAGCGGCTGGTTTGCTCAAACTCCACATCCCAAGCCAATGCACTCGCCAAAAAAACAGCATGCACAGTGGTTCAGGCAATGAAAGATGAACAAGGACAGCCAACCCGCCAGATTTAACCTTTCTCTTTTATTGGAGAGGAGTGGCGTGCATAACTAGTGGTATTCTAGGTTCCATTCGACCATGGCCTTCTAACTCGGAATTTGTTCTCTTCAATAACGGCTTAACGCATTGGATAGGAAAACCAATGGTGGGAAATAGTTATATTTTGTTATATTGCAGCAAATAAATGAAAAACCGAATTCAAGTTCATTGACCCACAACAATTGAAACTTCAGATTTCAAAAATTTTCAATTCTTTTTCAGATTGTGGAAGATGAAAAAACCCACAAAAAGTCGATGGAACCTTCATTTCTTCTACGAAAATATAACTTGGTTCATCATTAGTAATAATAATAATAATACATTATCAAAATTATTTTGATATTCCGGGCGGAGACAAATTCTATTTTTTTAGTCCATTACTTTTTTTTTTCAGATAACGACTTGTTAGACAACTCAGCCTTTTTACCTACAACTACTAGTTACGACTATGATGCACCCCTCAATGAAGCTGGTGACTATACAGAAAAGTATTATGCAGTTAAAGAACTCCTGGAAAAATACAACGTCGTGAAAACGTTCATACCCGATCCTCCAGAATTGATTCCGAGAATATCCTATTCATCTGTGGTAATAGATAAACAAATCAAATTATTCGAGATAATAAACAATTTCCCACCATATTTATTGAAAAGTAAGCAAGTAATTGCGATGGAAAACCTCAAAATCAACAATGGATCTGGCCAAAGTTACGGTTATATTGTTTACAGAAAAGAAAATATCGATCTGGAAGCTGGATCTATTCTGAAAATTGTAGGTCATGTTTGTGATACAGTCATGGTATTGGTAAATGGCGAACTAGTATCACCTTTTCTAGAAAACTCCAGTGACTTGAATAATTTTGGTTATTGGCGGATGAAGGATTCAACCCTGAAATTAAACGAGGTTAAGTTGTTTAATGCGACAGTTGATATCATTGTTGAAGAGTGGGGCAGGATGCACGGAGGGAATATATTGCAGTACAATCAAACGTTCAAAGGACTATGGCAAGGTGAGTGAAAAACTATTGATGTTTCTGATATAGAATGAAATCCTTGAAATCACTTCAATGTAGTTAATAGGCTCCAATTTCTCTCTTTCGAAATTCAGCCGGAAAGACAACCACCTGGAAATCCAGAGTTCCTGAATGGATACAAGAAAATTTTGAATTGAACAAACCGCAGTATAGGTTATTCGCAACAAGTCAATTCAACATAAACCGGGCTCAATCATCTGCTGAGGTGAAACATGTGTGAAATAACACACTCAACGTTATTCTCAACGCATAATCTACCAATTTCTGTGTTGAGAACAACAACAATTCGAGCACTTTGACCGTGATATCATGACTTTTGATCATGTCTTTTGCAGTAGTAGTCGAAACGTTAAGCATAGAAACACGCAGATCACGACCAAAAAATAGCTTTGGCACATCTTCGGCCATGAAAGTTTACACACATTCTTTATTGCTTCATAGACAACAGTGACAGCTGGTTAACGGAAAAACATATTTTGGTATATAGGGTGCTCGATAAAACCGGTCAAATTTTATTCATTTTCAAACAGTCATAATTCAACTTTTCCAAATGGAACACACTGTATTTTTTCATCTTATTGAAATGTTTCAACAATTCACCACATCTTTTATCAGGAGTATACTATACGAAAAACTGATATTTCACAAATTAAACCAAGTTTGGTAAGTGTTGTAACAAAAAAAAAATGTATTTTCTTACGTTCACTTACTCAAAGTTTTTCGAATATTCAAACTAATCGCCAGTACATTAGCATTTTTCAGACCATCTCGTGATAGTTATCAGGGGTTTCAACGATGAGAAATACGTAAAAAACCTAAAGAATATTTATACTGCTTTTTTTCTTTCAAAACCCAGTTATCCTTGACTGACATCAAAAAATTATTCTTGGAATTTGCCAATAACGCCATGTGTTGAAGTTTCTTTCGCGTGTAGTTTGAATCATTTCTATTATGAATTATGTATTGTAAGATATGGTGCAAACGGTCTATGCTTTAGAGAAAAGTGACGAAAACTGTCTCCTTGAATCTAGGATTCATAAAGAGAAGTTTCCCGAAAGAAGACAACCCGAGACCTGAGCAGGGAATTAGGATTTTCTCAAACCAGCGTGTCTCGAATGAAATGAGCAAGCAAATTTCCTTTTTTCCTTACCACATGCAATTGTTGCAAGAGTTGAGAGGAAGAGATTTTGAAAAACGTGTTCAATTTTGCCGATGAGGCTTAGAAAAGATCAATAATGAAAATGATTTTTTGATTTCGTGTTATTTTCTGATGAAGCGACTTTCCATAAAAATGGAAGTGTGAATCGGCATAACATGCATTATTATGAAAAGGAAAACCCCCATTTTGTTCGTTGCCTGAACCATCAAAAGCGTTGGTCACTTGATGTTTGGGTTGGAATTCTCGGAAGAAGAGTTATCGGTCCGTATCTTTTAGATGGGCATCTCACTGGAAGAAAATATGTAAGGTTTCTTCGGCATGAGTTTTCGAATTTATTGGACAAGTTTCCATATGGAACAACACCTAGAATGTTGTTACAACAAGGCGATGCAACACCACATTTTGAAACTGAGGTACGGAAATACCGCAACGATCATTCCAATCAAAAATGTATAGGCCTGTGGCCTATGGGCCTGTGGCTTATGGGCCTGTGGCGTGGGCACCCAGATCACCTGACCTGACCAAAATGGATTTTTTATGGGGGTATATCAAATGGATTGTCTACCAAATTCCTTCAACATCTAGAGAATACATGAAACGAAGAATCACTAGAGCTTTCAGGGAAATCCCAGAGGATATGCTGGAACGTGTAGAGGCAAAAAATGGTCGCCATTTTGAACATCTTTTGGATTTTTCTATCCAATAAAAAATTCAGGCGTTATTGTTCATATTGAAACAAATTTGAGTGAACGTAAATAAATGAATTTTTGTGGTTACAGTTTAATTTGTAAAATATCTGTTTTTCATATAGTATACCTCCGATAAAAAATATTGTGAAATGTTGAAACTTTTCAAACAAATGAAAAAATACAGGATGTTACATTTGAAAATGAATGAAACTTGAGCACCCTATATATTGTTTCCGAAAGTTAGGATTCCCGAAATTATCATAGTGATGTTGACTGACTGTTCCTGAAAAAATCCACTTGATTGCTATAGACATGCGGGTGGTGAATTAAACAAATAGGTTTTTCTGGAATAACTTGGCAATGCCGCAATGGAAATTCGAAAACTAAAATTCCTTAGATAGCTCTAAAAAAATTGGGGATCGAATGACGTATTCACATACTGGTTGTTCTGTTCAAAAAAATTACTTTGGTTGGCCACGCTCGGCTGAATCAACCAGTATGCGAGAAGATAATTTTGAAAGGTAGTATTTGTCGATATGACTGCAAAAAATGAACAGTTTGAAAAATTGTTTCCTCTGATAGCAATGGACCGAGGGAATCTTGTTGACTCATCCTGTATATTTTAGGTAATGGAAACTCCAACAACTTCATTATATTGCCGGGTTGTTTCTATGCAGGATGATTATTAAACACGCGGCAAAAATTCAAGGGACTATTCCTTGGACTATTCTAAGGATATTTCGTCTTCTGATGATTTTTGTTAGGGCGCTTTGTTTCGAAGATACGGGGCGAAAAAGTATTTCGGCAATAACAATTTTGTTAATTTAAAAATTATTAACGTAGTCGTAATAAAAGTATAGCATACTACACTGGATCTACCAAGTGATAAACAACAATTCCGTTGGTACTTATCAACTACATTCCGATTACAGTGGGAGATTCGAGAATCGTGTGATTGCTAGGTGTAACCTGGTGTTTTTGAAAGAGTCCTGGAGTCGATGAGGAGAAGATTAGATTATTGCATCTGAGCGGGGGTGGGAGTAGTCATTTTCAAAAGTTCTTGTAGGTTAGGAAACATTACATGTAATTTTGGGTAATAATTTGTTATTGTCGAAATTTCTTTCGTTCCGTATCTTCGAAACAAAGCGCCCTATCAAAAATCATCAAGGGACAAAATATCCTTAGAATAATCCAAGGAATAGTCCGTCAAATTTTTGGCGCTTGTTTAGTAAACACCCTGTATATTTATTCGGGATGTAAAACATTTAATTTCTCTTACAGATAAAGCAGTAACCCAAAATTGTCTCTCATATGTTGTTTAAATCGTCTTTGTTTTGGGTTGTTGGAACGAATTGATATTATATGTTGAAAGTTCACCCAACGGGAACCTTCAAATGTTGTATACACATGGTATATTGACATCAGAAAAATATGATGTTGAAGCTGAGTACATGCGGGGAAAGAGGTCAGGGTTCGCTTTCATCTCTAATGAAACTAAAAGCTTCCATTTTGACTTATGGTCTCAGAGTTATCAGAAATTTTGGGATAATTTTTTACCTGATGTTACTTTGGAAATGATTCATCACACATGATATATTGCCATTCAAAAAAGTTGAGAGAAGCTACGAATGGCAAGTGAGTGCTTTGAAAAACCTTCAAATATGAGTCTTGCGTTTCGGTCTCCTGAAGTTTTTCACGGTGTGAGTGTTTTTTAACATTACATAATGTCCTGATGAACGGCAGTCGGATTTTTTTTTCAACACCTCCTTCCGTTATATGATAACTACATGAGCAAATAGTTTATCCCATCTATTCTTATATTTTTGACTCTAGCACCTTCATATTGAAAAAAGGTCCATGTTACAGTTTATATTTTTCTACTCGACAAAGATAAAGTTTGATTATTTCAATTTCAAGTAGTCAGAATCATATTTTTTCTGGAAAATGAACAATCTTTTTATTCACAGAACAAGTTTACATCAACGATGTCGAAATTGCTGACTGGACAATCATTCCACTCGAATTCAAGAAGCAATGGATAAATTCTCTGGAGGTTCAGGATAAGCAATCTTCATACGATGGGCCTTGCATGTATCAAGCCACATTACTGATCCACGATGAACCGAAAGATTCCTATATAGATATGAGGAGATGGTCTAAAGGTTTGGTGATAGTGAATGGATTCCCGCTAGGCAAATACTTCAAACTTGGACCACAACAGGCACTTTATTTACCGGCTCCTTTGCTGAGACGAGGAAGTAATAGTATAATGGTTTTTGAGCATTTTAAAGCTTCAAACGAAATAAGTTTTGTAACTGACCAAATTTGGAGCAACCAATAATAGTATATTTTGTAATGATGGTTATTAATACACGAGCATTAACCGGGATACGAAACGAGCTGAAGTCGAGTTTCGTGTGGTTTATGCTGCAAGTGTAACAATAACATTTCTACACTCGATAAATAATGAAGAACTGTGAATATTATATTTATATGTGTGTTGAACACAATAACAGTAATTACTTATATTTCTTTAAAAAATTCTACAAAATTGTAATTGATAGTATTACTTCGTGTATTACTATGAATATAAAAAAACTATAAACATTCTATTTATATTTATATTGAACGAAATAATTGTGTTCAATCCGATTTCTCAAAAATATTAAGATTATTTAGTGTGCACTTTGAAATTTCATTCCAGGTCCGACTTATCTGAAAGTGGAAGGAATATTTACATTTTGAATTTCATTAGTTCGGACTTTCATTGTCTAATATTATATAAGATGATTTGAAATCCCTAAAAAAACCAATATAAATTGAAAATCAAAAAGAATAGCTGAAAGTAATAAAAAAACCCTGAAATGAAATTACGGTGAAATGAAATACAAGTAAAAAATATAACAAATAAACTTAGAGATTTCAAGCCAAGTTACTCTATGATGTTTCGATTGTTAGTACCCACAATCGTCGTCTGGTGATACCTGGACTAATTCCTTCGAGAAATAACTGACTATTTTTGAAGGAATCAGTCCAGTCATCACCCGAAGACGATTGTGAGTACTAACAATCGAAACTTCGTGAGGTAACTTGGCTTGACTTGGCTTGGAATTTTTGTTCAGTTGTTCTATTTTTTACTTGTATTTTATTTCACTATAATTTCATTTCAGGGTTTTTTGTGCTTAATATAATTTGTATTTTTAGCTATTGTTTTGAATCTTTGGTGCTGTCAGGGATTTCAAATCATTTTATGTAATATTGGTCAATGGAAGTCCGAACTGATAAAATTCATCATGAAACAAATATTTACATTTATTTCATTATTGCTAGTCTCAATAGGGTTAAAAATTGTATTGAAATGCTGATTTTACTCTGAACTGAATTTTCTGTGTAGCCTTTCACCACTGAATTGGATTTCCAGCCATCATGACGTTTCAATGCAGTTATATCACCACCGGCATCAACTAATACGATTGCAGATGTCCTTCGAAAACAATGGCCCAAGCATATATTTTCTACTAATTTCATAGTATTTGCCGGTAATTGTGAATGCTCGTTGTACTTTTGTTTTAGTTTCCATCACATTGAAAATTAAGATTCCACCCATATCTTACTAAGCAATCGAAATATTTTCGGATAATGTCGAAATATTATATATATTTTCACCTACTGCATTTTCTGCTTTTTCCGATATGTGAGGAGAAGTCGATGGTAATTCTTTTATTTCGCTGATATCAGATATTTTGATAATATATTTATCGAAGTTTACCTTCAATCCAGGACAAACGTCAAATGCACAGCATGCTTGTTCGAAAAATTATGGCTTTCTAGTGACTTCCAAACTCTTTCAAAAACACCAGGATGGTTTCTGATTGTGTTACACTCAGTAATAATCCAATTTCTCAAGTATTCCACATCTTCCACTGTAATCGAAATGTTAGATTTTTTATTACTTGGTTGGTCCAGTGTAATACGCTATACTTTCATTTCGACTACGTTAATAATTTTTAAATTACCAAAACTACTATTGTCGAAATCCTTTTTTGACTTTTGTCTTCTTAAGATATTCGAGAAAAAATTTTACGTTCGGCAACCGACTGGAAGTACAAACTCCAGAAAACTCTCGAAAAAATGCTACTGAGAAAGTAGTCATAGTCCGGGAAATACATACTTCCCAGAGTCTGCCGAGAAGAATCATATCATTGTTGCCATTGTTAATATGAAAATCTTGGTAGGTATGATTTTGATAAATGCAGTTGATCATTATCATAGTAGGGAAATTACGACTGACAGCTACTTGACATATAATTAGTTGACATTTAGATTTTTGTGATTTTGCATGGTTTTTGTTCAAAATCGCAATGAAGTATGGAAAGCAGCAGCGATACTGAGTTTCTTACGAAATTTCCAATGTTGCAGCTGTTGCTATAGTACAATTATTGCTTGGAAAATCAAAGTTCAGGTACGGAAACGTTAATAATTTGTTTTGGAAATGGATGAATATGAAGAAATGCAAAACTATTAAAACTGTCACATTATCTACCTTGTGGAGCGTGTACTCTTTGTTGAAAAGAACCATTCTAGTGGACGAAAATGTAAACCACTTTTTCGAAGGTTATCGCATTTCTTAAAGAGAAAAAACAGAATAGAGGATAGAGTATTCAGACGTCTTTAACAGCGAGCAGATCAACAAATTCATTAGAGAAGCAAATAATGAAACATATCTAATACTGAAGGTAATTTTAACAAAGGAAGACATGTTGCTTGTGAAAATACCAGATTTCAAACCAAATATTGAGATAACTTTTTTGTAATTGGGAGAGAAAACCTGCTGATGTATAGGCAATATTTATATTCTCAACGATCCCACACTCCTCATAACAGATTATTCGTGAATTACAAAAAAGCAAAATGTTTGATTCAACCTGTTGGTATCCCCAGTTTTGGGAATCTTGAGTCGAGAATCGCAGAATATAGAAATTTACCAATTTAAGAAATTGCACAGGCCATTAGCATTCAATGTTATTTGCTGATAATGGTGGAAACTTCACAAATTTGGCTGAAAGTCTACCAATGTCGCTGTGGGATATACTGACAATCATGTTACAAACAATATTATAATCGCGAAGATCATTCTGAAATCATCAGAAGAAGACATTCAATGAGAAACGGAAACTTTACCTTCTTGTTCTGACTCCAACGAAATAGTAGCCATTGCTTGAATTTTCATAAAAATATTGTTACCAATAAGAATTAGAATGTTTCTGTTAGTACCTTCTGTTCGAATTTCAAAATTTATTTCAAATTAAAATGTTCGAAATTTTGTTCCACAAATGAAAATAATGGAGAAATGCGTCTCATTGTTTTGTTATTCTACATGGTTGCCAAAAATAGTGTACGCAACACGTCCAAAAACAGTATTTTCCATAAATTTTCGTTTGACATTGATTATTTTTGTGTCTTTTTCCATTTGTCACTTTGCCTGTGCCTTTGTGGGTGCTTAAAAATGGTTCGATTGATTGGGGTTCGGTTTCCACTAATTTGTGGTGAGCTCCTTTTGGCACCCAGTGTTTGATTTATTTCAGTCCGTTCATAAATGAAAAATGTTATGAGAATTTGAAAAATGACTTCAATAGAAATAATATTAAAAATAATATTCAGTTGATTTTGCTGAAACTTTGGTTGACTCTGCCTGAATGGGTGATTATGAAAAGATTGTTTCGCCGAAACAAACTTCAGTGTGTATGAATCGAAAACATATTTGAGTTCATTGGCCCACGACAAATAAAACTTCAGTTGAAGAGGTTGAGTAAATTGAATTTGATGAACAAAAACAAGTCGTCCTTCAATAATATTGGTTTTGAAGTTTATTAGGTTTTTAATCGGCTTATGTCTGTTCACGAGTTACATACCTCTGTTGATAATTGTTCAAATAAACCTGTCTGTATTATCTGAATGATGACCGGAACTGTTCAGAAATTATCTTCGAGATAGTAGTCAGTGGAATCTTGTCATTTTTATGTAAATAATAAAATGCTGTGAATATCTCACGAGTTTATTTGTCGATAAGTATGTAAAATGTAATTAATTTCTTCAGTTCTCAATTGATAGGCAAATTTGGATCAGTAAGTCTTTCATATTTTTAAAGAACAATATAAAATTGACACTGATACATCATACCTCAAAAAATATGCTCAATGTTAAAATTTCAAGGGCTACGTACATTCGATTAACGATTTTTTTATACTGGTACACTAGTTTGAAAATATTTCACAATTTCAGCTCTTCAGCGCATGTTTAGTTTAGTTATAAATGTTTTGCATGTTTTGCGATTTTTTTCTATCGAATAAAATGCATAAAATAATTTGCATCAAATTTTGTGTTAAAATAGAATTGAGTGCTGCCCTGGACGCCCCACCACATCAACAACCAATGAAAATGTTGAGAAAGCTAAGACAATAATTGTTATGGAGAATCGTCGAATTACTATTGGAGAAGTTGGTGAGGGTATGTTGGCACATGCCATGCCATCTTTTCAGAAATTTTGGACATGAAGGGTGGGGCAGCAAAGTTCGTTTCAAAGGTGTTGAAAATAACGATTTGGTGTTGGGAAAAAACTCCAGTAATATTCATTACTACACCAAAGGTTCCAAACAGTGCATCATAAATGAGACACTTATTACAAAATCAAAATGACATCCTCTCTCTCTCTAAACCGACATGGGGGCTAGTACAAATCCAAATTGACTCACGATAGTATACTGGGTTCTGGGCTCCCTCTCTGGTACGGTGTCCGTGTGAAATACAACTACGTTGTAAGTGCCACCAAATGCTACACCACAATTAATTCATTGACCGCAATTTACCGTAATTCCACTATCGCAAAATCCCTTTTCGCAAAATCCCTTTCCGCAACTATCTGCCGCAACTGACTTTCGCGACCTTCTTTCGCAACTGTCCGATCGCCAACACGTCAATTAACCGACTTCCTCGTATTCTCAAGTCTGAAAAACTGTTCCTAATACTCCTCCCTTGTACCGTCCCCTGATTGGTCTGATTTTTATTTAATATTCCCGAATTTTTCCATAACCCTTCCTACTCAAGACCGATATCTTCTTTTCATCGAAATCATTGGTCAGTTTTTATTTTAAATAAATTTTCGTGCCCACCTATTCAGATATGGCCGAACTTCCTGTCCACGGAGCTGAAATGCAAACTCTTAGTTTGCATTTTTACGTTCCCAGTATTATAACTTATCAACAGGATACGTTTGTTTAGTCTAGCCGAAAGAAACATAATCTTCATGATGCCGATAAGGTTCAACAATTGTAAATTAAATTCAACGCTTACTCTGTTGGAAAAGTATTGATACCTAAAAACCAAGTGACTGACCCCGATCTTTACGAATGAAATTATATTTTTCGTTAACTATCACAATGGCAGTTATTACACTCATGAAAGGATAACTTTTTGTGGAGATATAAACCGAATCGCTGGGAGAGTTCAATGATATATCAAAAAGTATACAACCATTGCGTAATCGCAAACACACACAAACAAATACGCACACACGGATTTATATACACACTGTTCATGATTATCAATAACTTCAGATTTTTATTGAATAGACAGTTTCACAAAACAATTTAATAAAAAAAAAGTCATTTGCTACGTGTCAAAAGCTAAATTACGGTATTTTTTTCTTGGATCCTTTTGTAGGTTTCTGAGAGTTTCATCGAAACTTTTTCGGCTGCCACCCTTAAATAAATAGGTAAGTGTTTTTGAGTTTTCTGTACCAGTCTTTCTATTACAGAACTTTGTAACATTTTTTTGGACTTTCTTCTTTCTCTGGTGGTTACTTTTTTATCATCCAGGTGCAGTAAATGAGGGAACAAGGATATGCACAACAATCTGAAAAAAATCTTGAGTAAATTCAGAAATATGACCATGGACGGTGATGAAAAATAAAAAGCAGAATATCAGTCACAAATTATTCTGTGGAAAATAATCGATGACTTCGGAAAATTACACTTGGATTTTGGAATGTTGAAAAGCACGAAAGTAGACAGTTAAACTGCCCTCCACCACCCAAGGATCGACATCCGGCAGTTTCCCCTTTTCAAAACGATGATTATACGGGTTATATTGAAGAAATTGAGATATCTGTCGATTATATTTGAAATGACTGAAAGCAATCATTGTTAAAGATGTTAAGGTGTCTCAACAGGTCTGCCAAGATGTCCCCTGAACTGATTTGCATTCTGTTTTATTGATTCCATTGGAATCTGCGAACGTAATTTTTTAAAGTTTTTCAAAGATAATATTTTGGGAGATGTTGGTGGAGAAGGAAAGATTTTTTCTCGAATGTTTTGAAATAGACTGAAAGTATCGAATATAGTTAAAAAAACAACTTTGTGTATCTCAAAAAGTTATATAAAAATGTCATAACTATGATTGTACGAGAAAATTTGATAAAATTTCTACGCTTGTTATCTACTCAAAAACCGCGGAAAATATGAAAATGTTTGAGTATTTTTCAATTTGACAATGTGATCATAGTATTATTGGTTTTCGATTGTAGTTTGAAAATTAACAATTTTTGAAATATGTACCTTTTTCCATCAATTTTCGAAGTGGGCTTCTTGATTTTTTTCCCCAAGTGTAACAGCAGCATTTTCTTCAATTGCGTATTACTGGAGTTTTATTCCAACACCAAACCGTTATTTTAACACCTCGACACGTGTTTTGATCACCAAGTGATTATCTTCAAGAGGAAGATTAATATTTCAATCTTTCTTCAAGAGGAAGATTATTCCTTTAATCTTCCTCTCGACGATGATCACTTGGTGATCGAAACACGTATCGAGGTGTTTAAATAACGGTTTGGTGTTGGGATAAAACTCAAGTAATATTCATTACTATACCAAAGGTTCCAAACAGTGCATCACAAGTGCATATGAAGAGTCAAAGCGCCTAATACAACTAAAAACTCTTCATTTATTCGTTTCTAAATGAAATTCGATGGCAGTAGTATAAGAATGAGCTCAGTATGATTACACGAAAACAAAACAGTCATTTTCAGTAAAAGTATCAACAATTCAGAAAAACGTGAGGACCCCTCGATTTTTGATTGAACTAGGACATACTTTTCTGGTTGTTTCGATTCGTTACTTCCATCCCCAAGTGAAGGTAAAAATCACCACAATAATTTTAAGAGGTATGAGTGATCAAGTGAGATGTTGTCTTGAAGTGATTAAAATTCCTGTTAGAGCAATCTGTGAATTTTAAAGTTACACCCAATAGTTCGGAATTTGTTGAGATGGTTATTCGCACTTAGTTGATGGATGTTCAAACTGATGACCAGCTGTGTTTATATGATAATGAAGATTCTGTTCGAAATATTCACGTACATTTCGAAGCATTTCTAGAGTTTTTCAATATCACTCGTCGGCAATTTCTTAACGTAAATCTTCTGAAGTTTTACATACCTAATAAAATAAGGGGCTTGCAAATGTGGTAACCGTGAAAATGTTCGTCTTTGCAATGCCGAAAAATGAACGCTCAATGCAGAGAAACACTTTCCTGTTGTAATATCGAACGATTGATATGAATCGATATCTTCCACAGCATTACTTAATTACTTAGTATATTATACTAATTCCAAAAGAGTAGGCACTACATTCTCAGAAATGACTACGTTTTTGCCTTAATCTGTCTCTTGCAGTGGCTTACGGAAATTATACTAAAAAGATGAGAAAAAATGATGATAAAATATATAGAATCACAACCTTGACAACAATGTTTCGGTTTTGATGCGATAATATTTCTGAAAATTTAGTACTATTCTGGAATTGTACTATGAATGAAAACAGCAAGGGATTGAGAAAAGTATAGTGTGGCATACCGCAGCATTTATTTTGTTCACCACTGGAAAATGATCAAATCGAACCAGCTGTATTCGATTTATCAAATTATATACCTCACTGTCTTCTGTATGGAACCTATCCAGTGTTTTATTGTTGTGGTCATATTATTATTGTTGAAGTCGCATAAATAATATAACCTCCAAAGGACAATAGATACATATTATTTCTCATGAAAGCTGTTCTCAGAATGAGTTCTTACCTATATTCGCTATTGTCTTGGATACCGACATCGTTCAAGTTTGAAGAAGACATAGGATTCTGCATCAATGAGAGGTATTTCAAACTGGGACAAGACTCTTGCAATTTCAGTATCCATGGAAATATTTTTTCAATCTGAAATAATTACGTTTGATATTAATTGAAGCTTCAGTAAGTAATATTTTTATTTTATGAAACAATATTCCCATGAATACAAAATAGGGAAATACATGAGAACTTTTCACTACTAGCAAGCAAGCAACAATTGAAAATTAGAATGAAAATAATTCAGGCCAAGTTTCTTCATGACGTTTCGATTGCTAGTATCCACATTTGACTCCATCACGTGAAGACGTTTGTGTATGACTATCTGGCAAGCAGATGTCAACAGGTAAGTCAATATAAGTAACTTTTTTTAAGGACAAAACACAAGCCCAACAGGAAAATCTTTAAGGAGTTCTTAGAGCGATGTCTGGGCGAAAATAGTGATTCACATTGAATTTCAATCGATGGGGATCAAATAATACATTTGAAAAAACGTTCTCGGGAAGTTTATTCCACCTGAGCGCAGTTCTCCAAATGAAAGAGTTCTCAGACAGTGAAGTTCGAGGTGTACTGAGTTGAACTTCAAAACGATGAGCAGCCACAGTCCGTCGCGTATTTCTGATGTGTACCGCTCTTGGTGGAATCAAATGTCACTTGAACACTCCCCGTGAAAGTATCTATAGAAGAGAGACAAATCTCCATTCTTTCTTCGATGTTCCAGACTATCAAGGTTGCAAGTTCGCGTCTCCAATAACGCAATTGTCTCTCTTCTGGATGGAATCCAACAGCTTCAGGATATGTTTGGAGGCGGAGCACCATACATGTGAACAATACTTCAAAGAAGGTCTAATCTGAGCTTTACAAAGCATCAAATGTTGCTGAAGTGTGTACAGCTTTCTGGTTCGGAACAGTATTCCAAGCTTTCGAGAAGCAGCCTTTGCAATTCCAGCGACATGATTGTGCCAAGTAATATTGGTGGTCATTTTAACCCCTAACAAACTTATCGAAGCAGAAAGCATAACTGTTTGACCTAACAGTATTATATCTGGTTCGGAGACATTTATCGTTTTGGAGAAAACTGAATTGGCACTGAATTGACCTGGTAACCTTCACCCCAATTCGGAATGACTTTAGATTCTCATTAAGATATGCACCCTCCTGCTGCCGGTGAAGATGTGCATCCGCAACCGATGTCCTGGAATCCATGTAATGACGGGACAAATGTGCCGTCGTCAGAAACGCAATATATTGGATTTTTATTTTTTTCCAATAAGTCGTTGATATACAATAAAAAGAGGGTTGGAGACAATATAGATTTATGGGGAACACCAGCGTTGATGGTAAAAGAATTCGAGAGACATCCATCGACGGTCACTCGCAGGAAGCTGAAGAGCCTTACAGAAAAATGATCCGATAAGCCATAAGCCATAGCATCGAAGTTTGGTCAGCAAACTCTCATACTCGGTCAATAGCCTTAGAAATATCAAGCGCCACAGCTCGAGACTTAGTAAAATATTTTAATTACAAAATCAATCGTATGTGGTTGCCTGCAAACAAACGTACATGAAATATGAAGCTATGAAGCTATGAAGTTTTGGAATTGGTGCTATTTGATAGGCGCGAGAGAAAGTAGAGCATCCGAGATCCGTTAAATGTATCCTAGTGCGCATGCTTGTGTATCTACATGTGAGTGAGACAGACAGCATTTGTTTATACACTCGACAGTAATGTTGAACTCTAATTTATTATACTGATTTCGACTACATTTTTTGTATTATTTCTTATTATATATACTTACAGCTGTAAAATAATAAAAAATAAATGATTTAATTTATTGATAAAAAAATAATCCAAGAATGTTTTTAAATTCAGAAGCTGACTTATAAAATTTTAAAATTATATAAAAATCTGTATTCTCTATTCAAAATTGAATAAAGAATAATTTATTTATTATTTTTAATTGAATGAATGCCGTAAAGCGGGAAAATATAAGTATTACTTATGAATCGTCATCGGAATCATCGGACACTAAATAATGATGGGAAAGAAACTTTTTGGCTTTCTTCTACTCCATCTTGATAAAGAAATATGGGAATCTTTCAGAGAAAGGAAGGAAGCGATCAATTCCAAAAGAAGTAATTCTATACATAGATGCGTAGATCATGCAAAGGAGTAACTTTCAGACTCTCCCAAAAATTAATCACTCCTGAAAATATAACCCTTTCAATCTAAATAATAATCTTCGGATCATTCAATATCAAAGAACGTATTTTGAAATAACTTTCATCAGTCGATAAGGAAGAGAAGCCATCATAATCAGATGATTATCGGAAAGGATAAGAAGAACTAGTTCCAAATACAACATCAGAACCTGCTTCAGATCCGGAAAGACTATCCGTAGCAGGCTCACGAAAACCAGGCCACCAAACGCAGACTGCGATTCCAAGAATTGCATTTACCGGTTACCCTGTGAGTGCGAAAATCCTATATTGGTGAAATGTTCGTATTGCGGAGCACAAGAAACACACACAGCGAGGGGAAACCAGCAAATCAGGAATATCAGAGCATGTTAACATCGAGTGGTCCCAAGCTGAGATTATATACAGATAGGAACATCGGTTTAGGAGGAAATTCAAAGAAGCCGCATACATGTTGTCCGACAACGTATTCAGCCAAGTTGCGTAGAGATACGCAACAAATGGAAAGCCATCATCAAGTGAAAAATGGCCACCTCCCGCCAAACGGTCATCTCCCATTAAACCAGTGAAGCGTCAAATGGAAAGCGGGGATAAGTGAAAGTACTCAAAGACCCATAAATAGTCATCTCTCGGAGAAATCAGTTCAGTCATCACCCGAAGACGATTGTGGATACTAACAATTGAAACGTCGTGAAGTAACTTGGCTTGGAATCTCTTGAATTTTTTTTTGTTCAATTTTATTTTCACTTGTTTTTTTTCATTTCAGGTTTTTTTGCGTAATATAATTGTTATTTTCACGTATTCATGTTTAATTTTTTTTTTAGTTCTTTCAGGGATTTCAAATCATTTTATATAATATCAGACAATGGAAGTCCGAACTAATGATATTTATCGTGAAACATTGACAATCACTATTTGAATTGAAGGGGTTATATTTTTTAGGAGTGATTAATTTTTGGGAAAGAAAGTTTTTGGCTTTCTACTACTTCATCTTGATACAAAAAAAAGAAGGATGAGGGAGTCTTCCAAAGAAAGTAAGGAAGTATCAAGATGGAGTAGTAGAAAGCCAAAAACTTTCTTTCCCAAAAATTGTCAATCACCTTCAAACAAACATTTTAATTTCTTAATTATGATATCAATTTCTTGACTTACCTGTTCACATTTGCTTGGCATGCACAGAAATAAGTAGGCAAGCCTACTTAGGCATATTCTGTGTGTTAAATGCTATCAGTTGAGATTCGGTAATGTGAAGAATGAAGGTGATGATAGAAAATTGAATAAAATTAATTCAATTGAAAATAGCTATATGACCTTTTCGATAGGCAAATTATCATAGGCATTTTTTAAAAGAATTATATTTGAGAAAAAATATTATCATCTGATTGTGATTATCTGATGGATGAAGGTCGATCTTCCCCCGGATCTTAGATTCATTGTTTTTATATTTGAAAGCAGATGTAATTTATATCACTTACAAGAAAATCACATCTTTTCATCATGACTCAATTGGATAATCATCTCACCTTACAATGGTTCATCCAAAGTAACTCTAACTTAGGAAGATATGGAATATCAGTTCTAGTGGTTATCTCGTTGTGGTCGCAAATGAAATTGGTGAGTTGCGTAAACTCTTTTAAAAAATCCAATTTTCTGAAAATTAGTATGCATTATTTAATGACTGAAATTATATTGACATCATGAAATGTGACTCACTCGAATTCATTGTGACTGATATCCAAAATCTTCACATGTGATGACATTTCGTCCAAAAATATCTTGGGCATCGAATGGAGCCTTTCGTGTGCTAAGGATAGCCTTTGCAACGAGGAATCTTCATCGTCATCTGCATTGATCGATTCATCTAAAAAATTATTGTATTTAAGTAAAAAATCTTCTGGAAGGTATGTTGTCATGTAGATGACTGGAAAAAATATAAAATACAAAGTAACACAAATGATTGCATGCTTTCGAAATGGAAAGGAACAAAGAATCAGTTTTTCGAATGTGTAAAATACAGTCCGTTTCAGTCCGGAATTCAGAAAGCTTCTCCTAGATCAGCGTTCGTCAAAAGACACTGAGAGTGAGAGATGAAAGAGAGGAAGATTTCTCAAGTCTCTTCTTAGATTTGACAAGCTGTACTCAAATCGCCTTATTCCGAACATTCAAATGTTTAGACGATCAGAAAGAATTTTGGGAGATTGTGGTGCATTTGATAGAAATAAAACTAGAAAATGTGTTGTAACTGGATTTGTAAGGAACCAAACACATGTTTTGAATAAGCAAATATCACCTGATAAAAGCTGTTTTTGTTCAATTCTGGATTGGCCAGCTACACATCATTCTAATCAAGATAATTCTTTTCGAAAAATTGCCCACAATCATTAAAAATGATATTTTTAACGGTTGTCAAGAGTATTGAAAATGTTGTTTACAAAGTATCGTGTTGAAAGTATTTACAACACGATTTTTTTTTCTACCAAATAGTAATAAATAAAACATAATCATTCAATTTTCAAAGAAGTTTTATTATGAATAATAGATATAGATACAATAAAATTCTGTTACAAATCTATACATTAAACACCAGCAAGAACTTTAAATGTGACTTTAAATAAAACTTTTGAGCTGTAAACAATACTGTTTGTTGGGAACCAAGTGATTCGGCATCACCTGACACGGCCACTTCACAGCAAAGGCGAAAACATGAAAATAATTACCTGACAAGAAATGTCAAAATGTGTTTTTTATAGAAATATTAAATTTATCTATTTCATTATGAAAACAGGACAGTTATACAACAAACTTTGTATGATATTTGTTTTAAAAGTAAGTTTTATTTTGTTCGTGAAATTGCTCAATCGCTACGCTGGTTTCGCAAATTTTTTCACTCACAAACCTTACTTTTAACACTCGTGTCATGAATAACTATTGAAGAGAACAAACACAAATTATAGGTAGAATAATACAAACATATAATAGTAATAAGTATAGTATAATAATAATAATAATAGGCGCCCGAGACGCCCGAGACCCTAATGCACTTGCTATCAGCATGTCCAGCATATGCGGTCTCGGCCTATATCCATCGACATAACGCGGCTCTAAGAGTGCTATATTACCATATACGGCACTCTTACGGTATTGACGACACACCGGTGTTGCCCTACGCTCCGAGGGATATTGAATCCGTTGTGGGGAACGAGAAGTGCCGAATTTATTGGAACTATTCGTTCCCCACCCTGATGTAGTCCTTCACGACCACCAAACCAAAACGATATTTGTCGTAGAGTTTTCAGCTCTTGGCGAGACGAATATCGTCAGAAAAGAGGAGGAAAAACGGATAAAATATCGAGATTTTCTCTTCGAACTCCGCAGACTCTATCCAGATCACTCTGTCAAGATGGTCGTTCTGATTGTTGGAGTCCTTGGTGGAATGATGTCTTCTATACTCTCGAATCTCAAAATCATACCGGCTTGCCGCACTAAGGCAGAAATCTTAGCCGCACAGATGCAGAAGGCTGTCATTCTTGGCTCACTGCGTTTGCTCAGGGCACATGATTCTCGGACCCAATGATCACTTACCCCACGGTGTGGGGAGTGGTCATTGGTTGATTATGCTGGCGCGCCCTCCCGAATGTATCGGGGCTTCGGGGGATAAGGCCTGACCAGCGCACACTACGGTGAAAAAAAATAGTAATAGTAACATATAAGTAATAAGAAAGGTTCGGAATAAATGTTTGGTTGAGTATTTTAGGATTTAACATACTAGGTATGTCCTTTCACGATCAAAAATTCAACGGCGAATTGTATAAACATTTTTTATCCAATGAGTTGTGCGGCTACTTAGATAAATTGCCACTGAACATCTGTTGTGAATTACAATATTTCCAACAAAACGGTGCCCTTCCCATGAAACGGTAGGGGAACATTCAGATGCAATATTGCCAAAAAATGGATTGGAAACAATGGAGCAATTGCCTGGCCAGCTCGATCCCCAGACCTTATTCCTTCAGATATTTTGTACATAAAGGATAAAGTTTTTTGACAGATATCGACCATCTCAAACAAAAAATTAGAGATATATGTTGAAGCACAACACCCATCATGCTAGAAAATTGCCACAGAAATTATATGGACATACAATTCATGTGCATTCAACGAAAAGGCCGTTAATTGAAGCATCCAATGTAATTTGACATTTTGTATTGGTTTTGTTCTCCTCAAAAAACGTAATATGAAATAAATTGCTATTTTGTTTGATTGTCGTCACGCTGACACGCTTTGAAAATATTAAGTTTGATGTATCACTGAATTGTGATTTCATTGCTTAATCAATATTTGTAATGGAAGAGATAGGTCAGTATCTGACAAAATTGAGTTGATGGTGGCCGTGATGAAACGAAACTTTCATTCAACGATTTATTGTTACACCGTTATAGTACATTCAGAATACAATAAAACTTTCTATTTCATTTCTTTATATTTTCTGAAATAACAATTGTATTCTTGAAAATCCAAAAACAGCAATTTTAGGGTCGATATACGTACAAAGAGTGTCGAAAAAAGTTTATTTCGTTGGTAATATCGTATTCTTAATATTGCTGTATTATGAGGAGGGGCACAGTCTTGGTGAAATATTGTATTTCACGGCGGATGTTTAGTTGCAATTCATCTAAATAGCCATCAAACTCATTGGATAAAGCATGTACAATTCACCATTCAAATGTGCATCGTAAAAGAAAGGAACTAGTATGAATATTTTCAAAATTCCCAACCAACCATTCATTCCGAACCTTTTCAGGGAAATTCTTTTCTTCTTATACAGTAATTGTTCATTTGTATTATTCTACCTAGAAGAATGTTATTGTTAATCCAACCATTGTTGGTGAATATTGAATCGTTCATCTCTATTTCTACGTTTTAACCATTTGCAAATCGTAATTACTTTCTTTCCGTAATCCCTTTAATTAGGGTGATGAACTTTGCTTGTCATGTAGCATTTGTTTTGTCCTTCTTTAAAACCTTCCAGGTATATTTTACAGAAACCCCTAGTTTGTAGGTAATTTTTCGTAGAAAACAATCCTGAATTGAAAAAAAGGTATTTTTTTCATTTTGACAATCTTTATGCGGTAATATTCGCTTACCCGAAAGATTTATTTGGTTCCTCACATTTCCATTAACAAGGCTTTTTCTACATCTATTTTTGTCAAATTTCTTTCTAATCCTCTAGCATTCAAATAATGGGAAAACGATTATTCGGGTATAGCTCATGATACATGTTTCTTGCCAAAAGAAGATTTCTATTTGCATAGACGTTTGACAGTTCTCAACAAATATAAACAACTCTTTTCTTTTTCCGCCATAGAAACGAAGCAAAGCCTACGTGTTGAAAAATGGTAAATGAAGTGATATGTTATTTAATTGAACCAAATTGAACAACAATCATATTTTGATCAAAACCTAATATTTTCGTTACTCACAGAATTGAGAATAATAAAAATATTTCCCATAAAAATTGATTCAAGAGAAATCAGTCAGTCAAAAGTGAAGAATACGAATGTTGGTCAATAGTTTTAAAGAAATCGAAACAATTTACAAAAGAACTAATGACAGGGGACAGTAACTGAAAATTGTTTTCACTGATGTCACTCTATTTATTTTAAATGAAACGCTATAAAAATATCAACTGAGATATACCACTGAATTGTGATTTCATCGCTCTATCTATTCTTGTAATAAAAGAGACAGGATCGTATTAAAAAAAAATTTATGGTAGCCGAGTTGAGACTAATCGTTCAATCAAAGATAACTCGAGACTGATTATAGCCCTAAATATATATTTTTTTGCGCATTGTAATGTTTCATATCGTACTAGCTTTTCATCATCTGTCCTTAACAGCTTCGTAACTTCAATTATGAAATTTGTTTCAAGAGTGTGCTTTAGTTTCAACTGGCAACATTTTTGACGTTCAATCCTTCTCGTTCGTTGTAGTTTGGTGAATTTTCCAGACTGATTTATTCTAAGCGGTCAATTTAAGATAACTATCATTTATTTGTACTTCGGGAATTCTCGTTAATAATCATTTGAATGTTTACAGGATATTATAGAGTTACTGTAGGACTGAAAGATCTAAGCTCAACGAGGATGTCCATCTCTCCCCGAAATATATTTTATTGACTCCCAGATGAGATCCAAAAAGTATTCGCCTCTCAGCACAAGTTTTCATTGTAGAAAATTCCAAATATAATTACGCTGTTACATCCGTTTTTTCTTCGAGATAATACGTGGTGTCAGAGATGTGATATTCCTATCCTATTCTCGAGGTATCTATAGATCGTCATTTGAGAAGGTATTGAAAGATATTACAACATCCTCTTTGATAAACTTCAAGTGTTTAGTGGATAATTATATTCAAAATTCAAACGTAGTGACAATTCAGAACACATTCAGTTAAGTCCTAGTCTCACATATATCCAATAATTCAATTCCAAGCAAAAGCCTTATGGCGATTCGACATCTTACCGATGATAACCGAAATTCAAACCAGTGTGGGGTTTGAATATTGATGTCTTGCACATTAGAATATTAGACCACAATTCCATGCTAACTTTTTAGCAGGTCATTTGATACTGCTTGAAGATGAATTATATATGTCTTGACGGAAGAAAATCTTGAAAAATTGAAAAGAACCAAAGTGCAGGGTTATTTTGCTAGAATTTTTTGTATGGCTTCCTCTCCATAATAAATGGGAAACATAATGGAGAGGTCATCAGATATTGATTGAAAATACTTTGAAACGAATGAATATACTATGATCCTATGAATTTGACAAAAGATATTCTTTACGTTTTAGTGCATATTTATGCCGATTCAATGAATTTTTATCACAAATATAGGCCGTTTTTATAGCTGATTCCACTATTGCTATTTCGGAAACGGTTGTCAGATCGAGGATATCATTGTTTTTTTTGAAATATTCGCCAAAAACTAGAATTGTTGAATTTCGATTTTTGGCTCTCCCGCTCCCTTTTCGAATGATATAAAAAATATAGAGAAACTTTCAATACTGTTTCACATTCGTTATGATCTGATATTAACCTGTTTGCAATGCGACGTTTCGTTCATTTGATTTCATCATCAACTTTATTTTTTTATCAGACCTCTAGTTTTTTCATCGATTTTTGCCGCCACCGCAATAACAAATTCATTTATGTCTCGGAATACAGGCCCGTATTTGAAAAAAATATGTTGATGATGATTTCTAATGAACGAAATATCGCATTGCAAATTGGTTCATATCAGATAATGAAAATAATGAAGTTGTATTGAAATTCCCTCTTTTCTTCATTTCATTCGAAATGGAGGCGGCAGAGCCAAAAAACAAAATTCGACAATTCTAGTTTTTGGCGAATATTTTAAAAGCAACCACTGATATTCTCGACCTGGAAAGGAATTATTTCAGTTCTCCAATATAGGAAACTTCTGTCCAATTCAACTGGCCTTGTTGGTCTTACCGTTTTCGAGATAGCAATAATGGGGTTAGCTAAAATAAACAGCATATAAAGAAATCAAACGAAAGTTAATTCTCTTTTTTCTTGTTTTTTGATAACTGAAAATTATGAATTATTATTTAACATACAATTTGATGAAAAATAATTGATAACAATTACTATAGAAAGCGATGAAATGAAAAAGAAACTAAATGTCAAAATATTGTTTTATTATTGCTCGAATTTAGTAAATGGTAGGGAATCTGATACTAGAAAAGGTAAAAAATCTAAAATGTAATTATCAATGCAAAAATATGTTTGAAATTGCAACTACTATTAAAACTTCTTCAAAGTTGGTCTAAATTAAAAATGATCTCTGCCTGTTCGATGCAAAATTGCTTTATGATTGATAAGAAAGAAATATTTCTAGGTGTTCATAGTTCAGAAGCAATTTGTGAAATATCGAAAGCTATCAAAAAACCATGAATATTTCACCCTATTCATTACGAACGGATTTAGTGAAAGTGAACGTTCATATCAGCGCTTCTGAATTTCATCATTTTCTTCGATATATGGCAATATACATATGCATATTGTGGTAATGGTACTTACCTATATGTAAAAATCTTTCAAGAGAAGTCACATCCAGAGCGTTTATTTCATCTTCAACTGGGAAGTTTTTTCGTAAATTTGATATACTGACCACTTGTACAATATCATCATAACTATGTCTGCAATGAAAACCACATTCATGGAAGGTATAAATACGATACCACCCACCTTCAGAGAACACTTACGTTTTAAAGTAATCACCCATTTTGGTTTCGTCTACAACACATCGAGTACTGAATGGAATCGTTCGATGTTATTTATTTATGAATGCAGAGTTAACTTCTTATCGTCTGGGTTAATTGTTTTGTTAGGATATATTCGATAATCAGATTAAGAACTTCTTTATTCTGCAATTGGGATAAGAGGGAGAGAGTTATAAAATATTGAAATGAATCGATTCAAGACATCATAGGCGGACGTTTAGGTTTGAATTTTTGACTAGGGATGAATCAATACAATTAAATAACTACCCCGAAAATAAAAGTTATTCAGTAGATAATGTTGAAATAAAAAAAAGATTGCCATTTTGCATTAGCTGATCAATAAAGATATACAAATATTTATCTAAAATTTGAAAATCAGATCTGGAGAGCTATTTTTCCTTTGAAAGATATTTTTCGCGAAAAAGTCCGTGTTTCTTGCTGTTTATTCGGTATTTCAACTTATAAAAAACGAAAAAACAAGCTGAACCAATAAAGAATCTGCTGAAATGTAGTATAAGCCAAACTGAGAAGTTTACTCAACAAAGTTATTGTGTAATATAAATCACTGAAGGGTCAATAACTTGTATGACGAGAGGTTTGAAACGGAAATGTCAACCTCGACTGAATTTTCGGACAATTTTCAACGTATGGTTTCATCTGAAGTTCTTTTCATAAGTGGATTTTTGGTTTTCGAGAATGGAATAGAGTTACTTTCAGAAACGTTAGTCATTTTGAAAAAAGTGAGTAGTAGTAGATTGCAGCCGATTTAGGACCTCCCTCCATCACGCCACCTTGACCTTGAATGATGTCAACCGTGTACCTCGAGCTATGTTCGAGGACTAGTCGAATAGTTGATGAGTATTCGTGACGAGGTCAGCAGCGAGTATCCACTAATCCAAAAAGTGAACATCACTTGTCACGGAGGTGAATATATTTTATATCTTTTGAACCGTAGTTTCACTATATTTTGAGAAAATAGATAATTTGAAATTTGACATTGAAAATAATAATTTAGCTATAATTCAATAAAGTCAAGCTTCAGAGCAGTGACCTTATAACATTTTTGGTTATTAATGAATATTATAAAATTGAAAAAATGTTAATGCATTCCACACCATATGTTAAATTTATTCAACAAGTTTTATTGGACGAGAAAAATATTACTTGGTTTGAATCATAGCTCCCGAAATGTGTCGCAGATCAATTCACAGAAGACATAATTCGTGAAGTGGATTCATCCGAAGGCAAATTCATGATTACTTATGTGTGTCAAAGTTCACAGGATTATTCTGGTACCAGTACCCGTTGATTGGTCAAATTCAATGTGTTATATTGAATGTTTTAAGTATACCTCTAATCTTTTGTGGAAATATTATGGAAATATATAGAATATGTATCACCTCATTGGCTTCAAACATGTCAAATTATTTCAAGTGATAATTTTCCCACATCATTTCCAAACTAATGAATGCAATTTGTGTATTTTCAGAGTTCTTTCTCCTAGAAATATGTGGATGCATTGAGTTTTGATGTCATACATTCATCAAACTATGATACGAGTGTATATTTCGATGCTGAAAAGGTGCGGAAACTTTTAGAGCTCAATGAGAAGTATGAACTTGGTGTGGCACTATGTCATGAATATTCGTATGGAAGCAGACATTTAGATGAGTTCTGCGAGATTATGATTGATGCAGACTTGAACTTTTCCTTTTCAACATATACCCCTATCAACCGCCGAATACCAGAGAAAAATATTGATTGCAATCATGGAGTTCCAAATCTCAGGAATTAGAAGATGTGGATGAGGGCGTATGTGTAGCTTCAGATAATTGTTTTAGATTAATATTTTAAATATGTTGTATGAGTTATAATCGGAATCATGTTTCAATTCGTATCTGTGTATATTTAACAGTTTGGTGAATCAAAGAATGGAAAACAGAAAAAATTGTTGAGTATTTCATTTATGATTTTCGAATATTCCATGGTGAGTTACATATCACTCAATCAATCATAATTCATTCTGAACAGATCAATTGGTGGATAAGGGCATATAATTTGGTGTTTGCTAGAAGCTTCACCTTGGGTTGCTGAGAGCAGTCAATAATCGACTCACTCATAGCTTCATCATAATAGTTGTGTTTGAAATTTTCATAAGCATAGTAGGCTGATGAGTTCGACTCTCATATGGGTATACTTCAGAGTTTAGAGATAGTCGAATATCATTGATATTCGCATATACGAATTTCTTTACATCTCTTGATATATTTTCAGATAAGTTGGTTTTTCGGAAACCAGTGACGATGTATCAAAGTCTTTCGAGACTGTTGGTTTTCTTCATAACCCATTTATCTGGGGCTGTATCACGAAGGGTGAGTAATTCATAAAGGTCCCACATATGATAAGCCACCTTTATTGTGGCATTATTACCACTTTTATTGATGAGGTTCAATAGTTTCAGTTTCTAACGATTTTCTGGCACAGGATGTCTGATTCTGATTCAATGAATTAATTTTTGTATGGACGTGCTATAATCAGAATTAGCTCTTGCTTCAAATTCAATATTCTCGTATTTAAATCCTCAGCAAAACTCATGAAATATTTCAAGGGTGATTTACCGCTGAATACATTGGAGACGGAACCCAATATACCTTGTTTGTTCACATCAAGGCCCCATCCTATCGGTAGTAGTGAATTCGAATGTGTTTGTGCGAATAATATCACAATTTTCATTGTGGTGATTATACCGGGTTTCCAAACAACAGGTAGCTGCTCGTCACCCATTTCATAGCGAATGCCATCCAAGAAAAAGACGACGGCGGTATTGGATAGGTTGAAACGATATTGATTGAAATTTACCTGAAGCTAGCTCACAAGGATGGACCACGAAAGGGCAGGTGCATGCTTTCCCATTGTTGGGAATTCTTGAATCAGGCCAAGGAATAACATTTTCAATATCGTTGATATAATATAATTCAATACATTTGGGAATGTGTAAATGAGAAAATAAATCTTGAGTTCTGAATACTTCTATTCATACGTATGGGAAGGAGTATTCCTTATAGTGACTCAAATATATTCCAAAATTCACTTATATAGCAAGGAAAACTAATTATTCTCGAAGTTCCAGCCCGAGATATCATTAAGTGATCATCACATAGGCAAATCATTATGATTTGTAATCTTTTGGTAGACAAAGCGGAAAGTAAGTAAAAGTAGATTTTTTTTAAAGAAACATTTTCACTCCTCTGTTGAATTCTGATCCAGCGTCAGGCTTCGTGGAAGTTCCTCAGTTGATCTGTTCTTCTGCCAAATTTAAACAATATCTTCCATGTCGTATCGGTGAGTCAAGAATTTTTTTCCAATGCAAAAACAAACAGCCTGCTGTATACGAGATGGAGTCACTCTAACTTGTTCGATATTTCAAATCTGATGTGTAAGGTGAGATTTGCCTAAGATAATTGATGAGTATGTATAAAAGCGAATCCCTCCTATAAAAGACTAACAACCCGCACCGGCTCCGCATGGGTGCAATGCAATGCTGATACTGAATATAAATTCACCCACCGGAAATTTAAGGGCATGGAGAAACAGTGATGAAGAGATAATTTTGTTTCATGGACACACTAGTTGGAATACTCAAAAATCCTTTCTTACTGCATATCTCTAATATAAAAGGAACCTACATATAAAATCACAGCCTACGATAATATACCGGTATGGAGAACGCGACTTTTTCCTTTGTAGTTGTTCATTCATTCTTCAGATGAATCAGTTCAAGAATGTTCATATGATCACTCATATTCTGAAAATCGTTCACCTGTTATCATTTTGAAATTATACGGCAACAAAATCCCATCATTAATTGATTCGGGGACATAGTTGGGCCATTGTTCCACACCTAACTTGCACTGGCATAAGAGTGAATATGTTTACCGTATTAAATTGAGAAACTCGACAGAATTTTCCATAAAACCATACCCTATCCAGTTAGTACATCGAGGAAAAGTAGATAAAACTATACAGGATATGGAGTATATGAGGATATAAGTATTCATTTGTTTGAAGGTGATTGACAATGTTTCGTGATGAATTTCACTAGTTCGGACTTCCATTGTCTACTATATAAAATGATTTGAAATCCCTGAAACAAGTAAAAAAGAATAATTAAAAAAGAATAGTTGAAAATAAAAATTATATTAAGCAACAATAAACCTGAAATGAAATGATAGTGAAATAACCTACAAGTAAAATTATAATAAATGAATAAATAAAAATTAAAGGAATGAAAAAAGAAAATAATAAAAATAAAAAAGTGTAGAGATTCCAAGTCACGTTAGTTCACGACGTTTCGATTGTTGGTATCTACAATCGTCTTCGGGTGATGACTGGACTGATTCCTCCGAGAGATGACTATTTTATAGGTCGTTGAAATACTTTCACTTTCTCTACTTTCCATTTTCCGCTTCACTGATTCCGTGAGAGATGACCGTTTTGGCGGGAGTTGGTCATTTTTCGTTTGATGATGGGTTTCCATATGTTTCGTATATCTACGCTGGCCTGGCTGAATACGTTGTTGGACAACATGTATGCGGCTTCCTTAAATTTTCTCCTGAACCAATGTTCCTCTCTGTGCAAGATCTCAGCTTGGGACCACTCGATGTTGTGTTGATGGGTCCAAACATGGTCTGCTATTCCTGATTTGCTGGTTTCTTCTAGCTGTGTGTGCTTCTTGTGCTCGGCAATGCGAACATTCAATGGCTTCTTAGTTTCACCAATATAGGATTTTCCGCACTCACAGGGTATCCGGTAAATGCAATTCTTGGAATCGCAGTCCGCAGGCCCCCAGTCCGCAGGCCCCCAAACGCTTATATAGCAAGGAAAACTAATTATTCTCAAAGTTCCAGCCCGAGATATCATTAAGTGATCATCACATAGGCAAATTATTATGATTTGTAATCTTTTGGTAGACAAAGCGGAAAGTAAGTAAAAGTAGATTTTTTTTAAAGAAACATTTTCACTCCTCTGTTGAATTCTGATCCAGCGTCAGGCTTCGTGGAAGTTCCTCAGTTGATCTGTTCTTCTGCCAAATTTAAACAATATCTTCCATGTCGTATCGGTGAGTCAAGAATTTTTTTCCAATGCAAAAACAAACAGCCTGCTGTATACGAGATGGAGTCACTCTAACTTGTTCGATATTTCAAATCTGATGTGTAAGGTGAGATTTGCGTAAGATAATTGGTGAGTATGTATAAAAGCCAATCCCTCCTATAAAAGACTAACAACCCGCACCGGCTCCGCATGGGTGCAATGCAATGCTGATACTGAATATAAATTCACCCACCGGAAATTTAAGGGCATGGAGAAACAGTGATGAAGAGATAATTTTGTTTCATGGACACACTAGTTGGAATACTCAAAAATCCTTTCTTATTGCATATCTCTAATATAAAAGGAACCTACATATAAAATTACAGCCTACGATAATATACCGGTATGGAGAACGCGACTTTTTCCTTTGGGAAAGCAAGTTTTTGGCTCCATCTTGATACGAAAAAATGTGGGAATCTTACCTACAGAAAAAGGAAGAAAGCAATCAATTTTGAAAGAAGTAACTCTATACATAGATGTGTACATCATGCAGAGAAGTAACTTTCACACACAAACTGAAAGAAAAAGAAAAAGCCCTTCTGAATCGAATACGTGAATGAATGTCATTACGATGTCATCGATGACATAAGTAGATCAAACTTATTCTTTGACATGAAAAATTGTAATTTATCAATGAATTGTGTGGTTTTTCTTATAATATTATCTAAATTGGTACTGAAGAGCCCTAAGGCAAGTGTCTTATGGCGAAACATTGATGTCTACCAGTGAGGATTACAGTGTTTCATGTAAGTGAAATTTGTACATTTCATTCAGTATGCTGTGTAGAAATCCTGTGAATGATATCTGATTTAATTCCAAAACCTATGTTTGGAATACAAAGTGAGTAGAGAAATGTTTTTTTGTATAATTCAGTGTTCATATGAAAATATTTGTTCCTGAAGAATTTTTCTTTCGTGTGATTCAATTATATGAAAGTAACTGTTTCAGGAGGGCTTTTTCTTCCAGTTTGTGTCTGAAAGTTACTTCTTTGCATGATCTACACATCTTTATACAGAGTTACCTCTTTTAAAACTGATTGCTTTCCCATGTTTTTTTTTGGAAGATCTTTTTTGTATTAAGATGGGGTAGTGCCAAAAGCTTTCTTTCCTCGAAAATCCTGTCTTATTGCACATATACAACAAAAAATAAAAATGTTTGAAAGTGATAGCCGAGAAATAAAAGCAGCCTTCTGCAAAGAAAGCAAAATCACACTGACACACTATCAAGTCATCAGTAAGTTATTTATACAGGGTGGGGCACTCCATACGACACGGTCCCTGTAAACCAAACCATTACTTTTTTCGTGAATTTCTCTATTTTTTTATTTGTCTATTGATTGAGACTACAGAAGAAAATTATTTTAGAGTCAACAGGGGGACTCAAAAAAATGTGACATATCAAAGTTGTGTTTTTTGAATGATACACCCTGTATTTTGTTACACTTTTGAATGAGTCAGACAAAAATAATATGACATTGTGAAAGGTACTATGTACCTAACTATAATCATTTTCGAGTTATTGCTTTTTTATAAAAATGCTAGGTACGATTATTGGAAACTAAAAAACATATAGAAATCGTACCTTTGCATTTTGATCAAGCATAAAATAGGTTTAGGGCTATCAATTTCGTTGAAACCCGATTCTCAATATAATAATGATAATAATAAATTGTCTTTATTGGAACTGAATGGAAAACGGAACAAATATGTTTTACATTCATTTACATTTAATTGCTGACCTAAAAGGCAAAGTTCAGTAGCCCACTACGTATAACCTAGTAAGGTCCTGCTCTACCACTCAACCTTCTGCTCTACCACTTAACCTTCTCTACCACGTAACCTTCAAAAATCATTGTCAATTTTGTATGATTTCGGACATAGATAACTTTGTTATTTCAATTAGAACACCCTGTATATTTTTTGGTCTGAATAATATAAAATTCAATTATGCTTCATATCATTTTGGGGTCCGCTATATCTGACCTAAATAGTTTTTTAGATATTGGCTTTGTGTTGAAAATGAAGGTTTATTCCATTCAAGAGCGGATAGATATGATTTGAGCGATTGGTGGCGTCGAGGGTGTATGCCCAAAAATATCCAGACCGAAGTCATTCAAACAAGTTGGTTTTCAAACGATTGCTTCATGAATTTCGTAGGACTGGAAGTGTAGCGTATAAAGGCAAATAGATCAAAACCTATTATTGGAAATGAGAAAAATGAATTTCTTATTATGGGATCAATCATAAAACATCCTCATAAGAGTCAACGTAAGATTGAGAAAGATACAGGGTTTAGTGAAGATGAACATTTTTGGAATTCCATTTTATTTTCTGATGAATCTACTTTTCATAATAATTACTTAGTGAACAGACACGACTTCCATCATCATAGTGATATAAATCCTCATTTTTCCGCACTCTGGATCACCAGAATAGACGATCTGTTAACGCATGGGGAGATATTATAGGTACACGAGTTATAGGACCATACTTTTTTTATGGAAACATGAATGGTCAAAAAAAGCGAGTGTGCTTCAGGCCACACAACTGAAGTGAAACTCCTTCAGCTCCATCTATAGCCATTGTCTTAGCGACTGGAGTAAAATGGATTAACGTGGTCTCTAAGTGAAATCATCAAAATGAAAACTCTGCTCTACTATGCCAAGCTTTCGCTTCTAATGGGAAGCTTCTTCAGGGCAGTAAAAATGAATGGAAAACAATGAGTTGAAGATATGAATTGATGAAAGAAAGACACAAGTATTTAAGTATGAAAATTAGAAAGATATCTAAAGAAAAGGGCATCATTTGTTGTTCCATCTCTTGTGATAGGCTCATTTCGGTTATTATTCATTTGTAGTTCTAGTTTATCTTGTAGGAAGTTTATCACTAACTTATACCTACCTTTCAACTTCCATTCGCCTCACCCGATCACACTTTTCGTAACGCTCTCGTCACGCATTCACCGACTCACTCTCCAAGTCAAGCGCAGGTAGAGAAGTTTCACTTCAAAAATTTTCACGAGATGATCTGCCTAAGCTTCTGGAAAATATGCCGCTGAATATTAGACAACGGATGTGTTTACAGCTGGATGGAGCTCCGACACATTTCAAATACAGTGTTAGAGAGTTTTTGAATATGTGCTTTCCGAATTAATGGTATCGATCACAAAATTGGCGAGAGAGATCACCAGATTTGACTTGCTTCGATTTACCTCAGTTACTTTGGCAATAAAGTTCAGCAATATTTCGTATTTTCTATTCTCTTTCCCGAAACAGTGAAAAATGTATTTTGAAGGCATCATGAATATTTGAAATGACGGACACTATAGAAAATAGTGAAAACTGAACGAAAAATCCGAGCAGGGGGCGGTATACTTCTGTCAACATTTTAATCAGACACCCTGCCACCTTCATATTTTGTTATAGTGTTGACAAAAGGAAACGAAGAAATATAGCAGTGACGAAATCAAAAAACCGGCCGTCGGGGGCGGTACAGATCCAGCAATATTTTTATTAGAGACTCTGCCACTTTCATATTTTGGAATGGTGTTAAGAAATGGAAATAAAGATATATGGCCGAGGTGAAATAAAAAAAACCAGCCGTCAGGGGCGGTACAGATCCAGCAATATTTTTATTAGAGACTCTGCCACCTTCATATTTTGGTATAGTGTTAAGAAATGGAAATGAAGAAATATGTCAGGTGTGAAATCAAAAAACCGGCCGTCGGGGGCGGTACAGATCCAGCAATATTTTTATTAGAGAACCTGCCACCTTCATATTTTGGTATGGTTTTAAGAAATGGAAATAAAGATATATGGCCGAGGTGAAATCAAAAAACCGGCCGTCGGGGGCGGTACAGGTCCAGCAATATTTTTATTAGAGAACCTGCCACCTTCATATTTTGGTATGGTGTTAAGAAATGGAAATTAAGATATATGGCCGAGGTGAAATCAAAAAACCGGCCGTCGTGAGCGGTACAGATCCAGCAATATTTTCATTAGAGACCCTGCCACCTCCATATTTTGGTATAGTAGTCACAGCTGGACATAAAGAAATATGGCCGAGGTGAAATCAAAAACCGTTCGTCGGCGGTGGTACAGATCCAGCAATACTTTCGTTAGAGCCCCAATCACTTTCATATTTTGTTGTAGTTTATTGATTAAGTATAAAGAGAAATGGCAGATAGGAAATTAAAACCGGCACATGCTTTATAAATACAAAATTGTAAACAATGAATGGCAATGCAAACTGAAATATATTACTTATTAAAATCTCAAAAAAAAACAAAACGTAAATCATATCCTAAAAAATGCAATTATATCATAAATGAAAGTCAACGCAAACTAAATTTTACAACAAAACAATCTCAAAACACAAAATATCTCAAAAATCTATATCTAAAGCCATTTGACATACACATCAAAAAAAACATAATAAATCAATAACAATACAAACTGAACTCTATATCACAATATAATATCAAAAAATTAATATGAATAAAATTCAACTCGGGCGCCTATTGGTAAAATAATACAAATTTATAATGAATAGGAGACACTGCGTACTGAATTCTACAGTGCTTTTCCTTGATGTTTTTCCCTTTTATTTTTTGAATGAATCATTTATCACTATTTTCACCTACTACAAAATGGCGGCACATTCAATAATTACTTGAATACATCGATGTTCAACTTCATAAATTGACGAAATAAGCTGACTTCACTTGAGAAAATGTTCGAAACGGTTGTCTTGATCTTTTTGACATAAGTACAACCTAATCGATATTTCACGTCCAATTTTTTCTAAAACTGTAACATCCATATTTCTACAAATATTCATTATTCTCTGCCGTATATCTGATATCGAAGCAGATTTAGTTTCGTACAATTTTGCACTTGAAACAGCCCCATAAAAACTCCAAAGGTGTCAAATCTGGCGGTTTTTTGATTTCTCACCTGAGATATTTCTTCATTTCCATTTCTTAACACTATACCAAAATATGAAGGTGGCAGGGTCTCTAATAAAAATATTGCTGGATCTGTACCGCCCCTGACGGCCGGTTTTTTGATTTCACACCTGACATATTTCTTCATTTCCATTTCTTAGCACTATAGCAAAATATGAAGGTGGCAGGGTCTCTAATAAAAATATTGCTGGATTTGTACCGCTCCCGACAGCCGGTTTTTTGATTTCACCTCGACCATATATCTTCATTTCCATTTCTTAACACTATACCAAAATATGAAGGTGGCAGGGTCTCTAATAAAAATATTGCTGGATCTGTACCGCCCCCGACGGCCGGTTTTTTGATTTCACACCTGACATATATCTTCATTTCCATTTCTTAACACTGTACCAAAATATTAAGGTGGCAGAGTCTCTAATAAAAATATTGCTGGATCTGTACCGCCCCCGACGGCCGGTTTTCTTATTTCACCTTGGCCATATATCTTTATTTCCATTTCTTAACACCATACCAAAATATGAAGGTGGCAGGGTCTCTAATAAAAATATTTCTGGATCTGTACCGCCCCCGACAGCCGGTTTTTTGATTTCACACCTGACATATTTCTTCATTTCCATTTCTTAACACTATACCAGAATATGAAGGTGGCAGAATCTCTAATAAAAATATTGCTGGATCTGTACCGCCCCCGACGGCCGGTTTTTTGATTTCACCTCGGCCATATATCTTTATTTCCATTTCTTAACACTATACCAAAACATGAAGGTGGCAGGGTCTCTAATAAAAATATTGCTGGATCTGTACCGCTCCCGACAGCCGGTTTTTTGATTTCACCTCTAACATAGTTCTTTATTTCTATTTCTTAACATTGTACCAAAATATGAAGGTGGCAGAGTCTCTAATAAAAATATTGCTGGATCTGTACCGCCCCCGACGGCCGGTTTTTTCATTTCATTTCTGACATATTCTTTTATTTCCAGTTGTCACCACTATAACAAAATATGAAGGTGGCAGATTGTCTGATTAAAATCAGACAGACAGACAGATAGACAGTATACCGCCCCCTGCTCGGATTTTTCGTTTAGTTTTCACTATTTTCTATAGTTTCCGTCATTTCAAATATTCATGATGCCTTCAAAATACATTTTTCACTGTTTTGGGAAAGAGAATAGAAAATACGAAATATTGCTGAACTTTATTGCCAAAGTAACCGAGGTCTTCGATTTTATTCTAATTTCGAACACCTACTTTGAATCAAATACAAAAAATTCTTGATATTTTATTTTAAGATTATGTGATATCAGTATCAATCGTAATTTGTTTTTCTATAAATATTACTTGCACAAAATGATTTCGATGTTTCACATCTGCCAGGCGTCCCATGACGGCTCACAATTTTTTTAAAATTTTTTTAAATTCGATTTGTCATGAAGGTATTAGTGAACTGATTTTAGCATAATTTTTTAGTATATTTGGTAGACATGAGAAAATATTCAAACGAAGATCTCCTGAACTTGTTGGTTTTGCCACTTCAAGCAGAATACTCCGATCGATATTTTTCATATCGATCGATATTTTCGCAAGAATGTAAAATTTCATGACCGGAAACATTATCGAAACTGATAAGGCTATAAGAATCATTTCCTCAGACTTCTGTCGGCAGTAACAAAGGAAGATCGGAAACTTTGAGTCTTAAATCTATCAAACCGCTTTATATAACCTTCTACTCATAGTTGGTAGCAATTTCATTGACAATTGTGTGATGAAATGAGAAACGCTATAATCCATAAGAAAAGTAACAATATTAAACACCTTCACTTCGAGGCAATTATATCATTTCTCGCTCCAAGGAAGTAAAAGGTGAAAACACAATATTATGAAAACACTACCAAATAACTTTATTCATAACTTATATAATATATATTTGAGTCATAGCAGATATTCACGAAATAATTTCGGGAGTTTTCCTGTCCTTTTATTGTTATGTCTGGATATGGTTTGTGAACATTTATTTTCAGTAACACCCATAACTTATGCAGTTGATGTCCTGGGCATATTTTGAGCTTCTTTGAAGTTACTTATCTGTAACAGAAAATACAATTCTTTAAAATAATTAGAAGGTATATGTAACCATTGATATTTGAAGAAGTTCAAATGCAGTTAGAAGCATTTCTTAGTCGAACTCATTGAAATCATAGCTGGATTGATACAAATTAGCTTTTCTGTATAAAAAATGAATCTTGATGTCAACAGAAAATTTAAAAACATATATATCCTTATATATTTTTGCTGAATATTATTCTTATTGATCTTGGTGCGTTTAACAAACAATGGACAAAGTATTCCATCTGTTGTCCTAACTACTAATGTATATTTATAAAATAGGTTTATGATTGCCTGTCATTCCATTGAGTTCCTTTTTCAATGTTCATTTCATAGTATTCCTTTCCGTCTCTCCATTTTGGTTCAGCACATCTTCGCGCCTAATCAAAGGGCTGGTTCTCCAGGAGAACTGGAAAAATCAAATAATGCCCGTACAGTTTTCGAAATAGGAAATCCGTAGATTGGGCTGGGCTACTTGAGAGTGAGCATTACGAAGTAACAACTTTTCTCTGAATTCACTTTCTGTAGTTGTCATTCATTCTTCAGATGAATCAGTTCAAGAATGTCCATATGATCACTCATATTCTGGAAATCGTTCACCTGTTATCATTTTGAAATTATACGGCAACAAAATCCCATCATTAATTGATTCGGGGACATAGTTGGGCCATTGTTCCACACCTAACTTGCACTGGCATAAGAGTGAATATGTTTACCGTATTGAATTGAGAAACTCGACAGAATTTTCCATAAAACCAAACCCTATCCAGTTAGTACATCGAGGAAAAGTAGATAAAACTATACAGGATATGGAGTATATGAGGATATAAGTATTCATCATCGTTAATGACTACTTTCAAAAATAATAACTCGGTAAGAGTTTGTCTGGAGGCTCGAAGACTGAACAAGGTCATTGAATCAGACTATGAAATGTCAAAGTCAATCAGTGAAATCAACAAACTCGTGGCTGTTGAAAAAGTTATGAGCTCGTCGAATTTCACTCATGGGTACTGGCAAGTGCCCATACACGGAAATGACCAACAGTATCTGGGATTCAATATAGGAACTGAAAGGTATACGTTTTGTATTATTTCTTTTGGACTATAAATTGCTTCTAGCACGTTTACCCTTCGAATCAACTGGTAATGAGCAGAAGCACATCTTCAACACTTATACCTTGTGGTGCGGAGAATGAATGTCATATTTGGGCTACATTCTTGAACCTAACGGACAAATAATCCAAGCGCTAGTGGATTACTCAAAACCCAAAAATAAAAAAGAATTTTTCTGGGATTCTGCTAGTTGACAGGATTTTTGTGCTTCAGTTTTTTGATCTAGTAGACCCTTACTGTACTATTTTGAAAAAAAAAATACATTGGAAATGGGACGAAGCTCGATAAACCACTTTCCAACTAATGAAGAAAAGAGAATTGAAACTTTCTATGTTTTCACCACTTTTATATATAACTAACGTTACTACAGTTTCGTCCAATAAGGCCATTTTCGAACTTATATGTTGATGATTAATGTATAAGTTTCAATTCTCTTTTCTTCATTATGATTTTCTACCACGTAGTAATGGCTACATCGATCAATTTACTTTCCAACTAGTCGAGGATGAATGGCAGTTCCACTCTATCATCGCAAGTGGAAGTGTGAATGACATTTACAGTCGAATGATAGTGGCACTGAAATTGTAGGAGTCATACTCGTATTTCAAGTGGTGGACAATGATCGTCATCTTGTAGCACATGCCTCCAGGTTGTTTCTGGAACGAGAACGTAGGTACAGCAGTACTTAGCTTGAAGTACTAGCAGCTCTGTGGTGCATTCAGAAGTGGCGCCTATATTTGTTGGGCAACAAATTGATACTTCATACCAATTGTCGAGCTCTTGTGTATATCAACACTTGTATATTACTACCTCCATGAGTAACTCGGTGGGGCTGGCTCTTCAGGAGTTCTTCTTTGACATGCAGTTCGTACCAAGAAAAAAAAATAGGAGCTGATATCTCGATATGCGTGCAAACGACTTCCAGTGCCAAGCGACAAAACATTTCCGATTTTTTCGTTCACAATGTTCTTGGATTCATTGAACCCATCCAAAGAACCCTGAGATTTTGAATCTTTCTTTATGTTGGTTCAGCATAAATGTATAAATCAAGCAAGAGGTTCAAAAATTACACATACAATGAACAATGAACGGGTTCTTCAGAAAAGATCACCAAGTTGTGGTAAGATATTTTCTCATCATGAGATACAAGTCATCCGTATGTTTTTAGTGAAAATGGTTGAATCAGAGTATCTGTATCTGATTCTCCTTTACCTTCCGGAAGACTGGAATGGGAATGAAGACAGGAACGAAGACACCACCAATGGAATAAAAGCGGAGACCCAAACCAGTATCATAATATTTGCTTTGAGGACAACCGGAAGTAACAATTCAATCACTTCGACTTTGGAATAATTTCTTTATTTCTCATTTCATGGAAGTCAAAGATGGAAGCACACATAATGTGTCCTACTTTCCATGAATTCTCCCTCATATTTCTGTAGTTCATAATACAATTCCGAACATATTTGGTACGTTGGTGTTATATGTAAAATTCCTTCAAAAATGCCCAAGTGGAAATTATTATTCTCGTAGATGTACTGTGTGATAATAGGGTCTTTCATTAGAGAAAAGTGGAAATAAATCCAACTGTTTTCAAATTTGAATTGAGCATCTCCAAGAACTTCCTCGTATGAAATAATTTTGAAAGAACCCGTCATCTTTTTTCATACTATGGATGAAAATGTATCCGGCATGACAATGGAAAATTAAAATTAAACATGTTAAGTGATTTCCATTATAGTCATTGGTAGGAATCGGAGATTTCAACAAAAATATGTAATATGGATTTCATTGAAAAAATAGCCGATCTGAAAGTCATAAATACTGTCATTTGTGAAAGAAACAATTTTCAACAAAAATATTAACCGTTATTAACATACGGGACTTGATACCAGTATCACACATACAGTTCGCGACATATGGAAGATTTTTTAATATTAGATATAATGAAAATTTGACAACGTAGTTACTTTGTGCTTGAAAAATGAGTTGAAAACAGCCTCTCTTCTTTTGTCATATGCTACTCTGAGTTCATTGATTTTATAATTTTATAATTTTGATGAATACGAGACTTCGATGTCATTATTTGCCCAGAAAATACCCGCATTGGCATTTTCCAGGAAAAGAAATAAATACACCTCCAGAAATTCTTCTTTGTTGTTGCAAAGTTCATCTAGTTTTTTCATTTCATTCTTATCACACTCGTAGGTATTCCTTTTTTCGATAGATTTTTATCCAGTTTGATTATTTTTCTGACCAATAATTTAGTTATAAACTAACCCGAAATGTCATATTTCTCTGTAAAGTAAACATTGACCTACAGTTTCATAATTATTCAACTTTTGTTCTAGCGATTCAACTTTCGTTCTAGCGATTTATACTAAACATGATATACAATTTCGTGTTTTTAAACATTACAAAACTAATGCAACATGTTGGGAAGTGAAATAGTAGGTACTGATCAAATTGAAATAAAATTTTCCTTTAGTATGCTTTTGAAACAAGTATTCAATTTTGGTTAGGGGAAGGCGGGGTAATACCGCGCGGTGAGGTGATATCCTCAAGCCGAAAAACTAACAACCGGTCGCGTAGTACGAGGTGTAATCACATGTATAGTGTTAGAAAGACCTGGCAACAATGCAGACAAGGTCTGCTGTCCGCTCGAAGCACTCAGTTGCACGTGTTAGATGAAAGTGTTACGTTGTTAGTTTTCCTTATAATTTTTTGCCGTTTTAAAATAAGGAAGGTAAGTGGTAATTGTAGAACTAACTAAGATTCGTAACTACAGATTTTTGCTTCAATTCTTGAGTGATATTCGTCTATATTTGGTTTTTAATTTGAAATTTAATTATTGAAGTTATGGTTAGAAAACCAAATCAAAGTCGATAGGGGGTAATATTCCGCAAAAATGCGCGGTATTGCCCCTCACTTGTTTCAATGAAAACTTTTTGTCAACGTTTACTTTTCATTTCAGATGGTCAGAAACTAAAAAAGATAGACTTAACGACAATCCTGGTCAAATGACCAACTTAATAATGCTATTGCTGCAATTATTACAGGTGCTAAAATATGTACAGCAGCTAGAAATTTTAATATTCCGGAGTCAAAACTACGTGATCATTTGAAGTCAAGAGGTATTGAAAATCTAGCTCTGGCTGTGATTGACTGCATGGGAAGGAAACCAGTTTTCACAAAACAACATGAGGTAGAGTTAGCAGATCACGTAGTAAAATTGGGAAATTTGTTTTATGGAGTTATACCGTGGAAGTTGAGACGAATAGCTTTCGATTTTGCAGAAGGTAATCACTTGAAACACAAATTCAACACAGACAAGAAACTAGCCGGCAAAGATTGGCTAAGAGGATTTCTGAAGCTGTTGGAATTTTTTTTTTAAATCTTGATGACGTTATGAAAAAGTTCAAATTTAGAGGCGACAGGATCTTTAATGTGGACGAGTCCGGTATAACTACCGTTCAGAAAAAGTCAGGAAAAGTTTATGCTAAGAGAGGACAAAAACCAGTGGGTGTTGCCACTTGTGCCGAGCCTGAATTATTCTATCTCGTAATTCATGATACCATGTATTGTAAATATAAGTGTTATTTCTAATATAGTGGAAACAAACAATTGATGTGCCTCCCACTCTCATGTGTGTGAACCAGACGCTGACGCGGGGAAAAGGGAATACGTCTAGGGTACGATTGTGTCGGGGTCGATCAGTACCTGCCGATACGTTAAGAAGGGCAGTGTAATGCCGAAACACTATTATGTCAGTGCAACGAGTTATAATTAACAAGTTTTGTTAATTAATGGATGTGGATGGTGAAGAGTCTACAGATATTTCTAGTGGGTGAAAATTGCAAACAACACTTCTGTGAGAAGTTGTCCAAGGTAGGATCTTTACAATTACTTTATCCTCATTCGCATTGGTTGTGCTATTCGCCGAATGCAAGGGAAAAAGAGTGTGAACTGGTTATTTACTTCGAAACACCGGGCACAATTCCGGGAATTCTTCATTATCGCGCAGTGCGTAGCTGTAGACTTGAACTCCGCTCGGAATCGAACATTTTAGTTAAGATTAGGATTAGGGTGTTAATTTTTGTCATATTCATTGTTGCATTTTCCTAGTTATGGAAATGGCGTTTTCATTTAGGGTCATGACCTTTTGATTTTGCATGCTAATAGTTAGATTAAAGTTAAACCAACAAAGTAAGCCAACACTATTGTTTTTATTTGAATTACCAATCACCTACGAACCTTTAATTAATAAATTTTATACCCTGAGATTAAGAGGCTTGGTGTACACTTCAGCCGAACGTGGACAGACAAACACCATCTTATGTGCTGTTAGTGCATCTGGATCCTACATCCCTCCAATGATCATTTATCCTAGGAAACGATTATCCCCACAGTTAGAGAGGGATGGTCCAATAGGATATATAAATGCATGTTCAGACAACGGGTGGTCAAATGATTTGTTGTTCTTTAAATGGCTTAAGCATTTCCAGATCTATGTAAAGTCAACTGAGGCCGATCCAGTTTTGCTGGTATTAGATAACCATTCTAGTCATATATCATTAGAAATTTATAATTTTGCCAAAGAGAATTATATTGTTCTTCTCACAATACCACCACATACTTCAAACCATCTTCAGCCTTTGGATTTGGTATTTTTGGTCCTCTTAAAAAAGCTCTCTTTGCCGTTTATGATTCGCATATGGTTTCGACTGCTCATGAGAAGATCACGGTGTATGATCTAGCTTGCTTATTCAATCAAGCATATACAGGGCTTTTCATGATGAGCGTTAATTACCCGTTACTGGCAAACTATTCAACGGATCAATCTGAAAATTCCACAGTATGCAAAAGTCAATATTACCTACACGCCTAAAATATTTTAGAGGGAGCGGCGTTGTCGCTTCTACTATAAAGTAGCGGCTTCTTTGATTTTTCAAATGGAACACCCCGTATATAATATCATATTTTGATTCAGCATCACTTTGTCAACAAATTCATATACTATTTCCCTATACCTATCTATTACCGTTTAGAAGATATAAATTAATTTCGATATTTTTTTTACCAAACATGAACTTTTATAAATGCTGATAATCTTGAACTCTCCTGCACTAAAACGAACAAATTTGAAATGGAGTGGAGTGATACTATGAGGATCTTTACTCCGATTCATATTTTCATTTGCCTCATACAGGGTCTTCAAAAAATGCAGTGGAAAAATGAAAAAATGAGTGGAACTCAATTTTTTCGAATGAAACACCCTGTATATTTCAATATTTTTGAGCTCTAGATCCAATTTTAGATTAACTTAACGGAAGAAGACTTTGCACCAGCCGAACAGTTTAGAGAACTTGTTTTAGTTACGGAACAAGAAGAACATGAAAAGAACTTAAACATTACATCTCCTCAAGTATCGTCAACATGCATAGCCACAGAACCAATATTATCAACATCAAGAGCTACTGCGGAACAGACACCATCAACATCCACAACAGAACCTGAACCTTCACCTTCATGTTCAGGTTTCATTGAAGTATCAGATATAGCTCTTATTCCAAAGAAAGTATCCAAAAAGTCTACCAAAAAAACGACGGTAAGGAAACAACAATCAGAAATTTGGACTGCTACACCAGTGAAGGCTATTCTCCTGGAAAAACAAGCTGAGCGAGATGCAAAAACTGAGAATCAAGCTAAGAGAGAACAGAATTGTGATATAAAGAAAAAATGCAAACAAAAAGTTAATATTACTAACAAAAAACATCAGGATATTACAGCTCCGATGAAGAAACGCCGTATTGAGGAGCATACGTCGGAAGATGATTCAGAATCATCTCTAGAAATGAGTCTGTCAGAAGGTAGCGATTCAGATCTCAGTGAAATCGCACAATGTCACGCTCCTCCTGTAGCCAATGAAGTATACATCGTATGCGATGAATTTGCAAAAAACAAATAACTCTGGTATCGCTGTGTTGGATGTGCGGCATGGGATCATGCAGCTTATAGTGGTTGGGAGTCAGCAGAAGGTTTTCAATGCGATGAGTGCAAAAAAAATATCAAGAAAGTAGAAGTATCAAAACGACGTTTATTTCGATATAATATTTGAAAACGTATTGTATTGCTAATGTTTAAGTTTTTCAGTTTGCTTATTACAAGTTTCTTTGATAATTTTTATTTTTACCGAGGTAGGTAGGTAAGGTACCTACTTCATAAGCTCAAATAACATGCACGATATTGCCCTACTAGCAAAGCGATATTACCCCACTGGGTGGGGCAATACCGCGAAAAGCACGTGTTGCGTAGTTTCAAAATAATTTAATGACACACTTTTTCTTTTTCCAATATTTTTTATAACCTCTTATATCTAACATATTTGTGCAGAATTCACCAGTTTGTCAACTGTTTATTGTGTAAAATATAAATTTCTGGAATGTTTCCGCTTAGGTGCGCGAAATTACCCCGCCTCCTCTTAATGTTCAATTATTTTATTTAATGAATAGAGTTTCTTTGTATACAGATTTTCGTACATTTATAATTCACAAACAAGTTTTATGTACAATATTATCCACACAAAACAAAGTGGAAATCTGGTTGAAGCTGGAATGATTCTGCAACCGTGTTAGAACAAGTTTCTCAACTTCTGAGAGTTGTTCGTATGGGGGCGACAGCTGATTAACGGAAAACATATTTTAAAACATATTTTTTCTTTAATGTCATGAGAATGTGCCACATCAAGATGTTGCTTGTATTTTCAATCACCGACATCCAGGAAAACAAATTTACTTTAGTACCGTGTTAAGGATATTGAAAACATTTAAAGAAACTGGCTCTGTAGACAATCGTTTCAAGAAACCGCATAATTCAATAAAGTATACTGAAGAAGATCAACTCAATGTTTGAGCGATGTTGAAAACAGTAAAACCAATATTAGGAGTACTATTGAAGATACAGGGGTTGGCAGAGAAACTGTCAGAAAAATTTTTTACGAAAATAAATTCCATCCCTATAAGCTAAGATATAAGTTCATATACACTCTTGAAGAAAGAGTCTTGAAGAAAGAGATTTCGATATTCGAGAAGGATTTTCATTTTAGTTCCAAGGTGAGAGAGAAAATGATATTGCATTTCCCTACAGGATTTTATGGACCGACGAAGCAACTTCCACTTCGAATGGAATAGTTGGCTTCCAAAATTATCGCTGGTGATCCAACAATAATCCAAATTTTGTAATAGAATGCCGTGACGAATATTCATTCAATACAAAAGTGTGGTGTGGGTTATTACATAACCAAATAATTGGACCATATTTTTTTTAGAATACAGAAATTTGAATACAGACATGTACAGAAATTTCATTATGAATCAGTTGTCTGAAATTTTGGATAATCTGTCTCCAAGTGTCAGACGAAATTTGTGGTATCAGCTTGACGTGGCATCGATCCACCAAACGGTAGAAGAGAAACAGTGTGTCAGTCAGATGTTTAGGGGCAAAGTGATAGGACGAGATTTGGAAGATTATTGGCAACCAAGATCACTAGACTTATCTCAAATGGACTTTTTTCTATGGGGTTGTCTGAAATAAAAATTGTATAAGCACAGACCATTTGCAAACGAAGAACAAAATTTATGAATGCGGAAATGTATTAACTAAATGTTCATATCAGGCAGTAACTTTTTGGGGTGAACTTTTCAGTTTGCCTTTATTAAACTTTAGCAGATTCTATATTAATTCAGCTTTGTTTATTTTTCAGATTGTGAAAAGTTGAACAACCAAAATACAATAAGAAACATTGAGTCCTCAAAAAAAATATTTTGAAGATAATTTTCAAAAAATTCGGCTACTCACCCATTGGGCGATGATTGCAGAAAGTTGTCCCATTTTTGGCGGATTTCGTATTTGAAGTTGATTGGATCTAAATGGGCCCCATGCAGAAGGTAAGATATATTCAGGTTTCTCAAAATTATTAGACGCATTCAGTAATCCTGGATTTCTTTTTCCTATTCCACCATAGCAGGAGTGACCGAAACTTCTACATCCACCTATAATGAAATAAATAATGAGATCATCTACGAATTCAATTTGATGCAAAACCTCCTCATCCCCAGCACACCCTACTTCAGAATTTTCAATGGGACTACTATACTAATGATAAGTACATCATTTTGAACGGAATTCAATACCAAATACATGTTGTTGAAGTTGCAGTTTTAATGAAAACTAAATTTTATCAAAATATAAATTGATGGATGTTACTACGTGGTAAGAAATCATTATGGAGAAAAGTCAGAGGAATCGGGCAAATTCAGGATATGCAGTTGGTTAGTATCTCGTCCACTAGATGGAGTGACATTTTGTTGTTTCGCTCCAACTTAGAAAGAGGAATGGAATACTCTGAAAGAATTCCGATTTCCAATTATGGAATATCATTGACTTTAGGTCGATGATGGCCACAATCTTGCACTGATGAGTGGCTAATGAGCCCGAAACCGGTCTGCAAGTGTGCACGTTCCAAAATTGAAAGTCGACTCTTTCAGTTGTATTGCCAATTGTATATGCAGGAAATTTTCCGTGAAGATTCCTGCACTGACGCCTGTCGGATATAATCCAACGCCCTTCGTCGTATTAGCCAGGGGGGTAGTTGTTTTCTGATTGGCGTCAGTCCATTCAACCTACTGTGTAGGTATATCTGAGACTGGCTTGAACGTTTAAAGTTCATTTCTTTAGATTCAATGTATAAGTTTGAAAGTGTCCTCATAGGACAAAACTGCAGTGACGTTATTTACAAATAGAATTTTCTTTTATCAAGATATTTTTATTTTCCATCATCTTAAATGTTATCATCGTAAGAAAGGTTCACTGTAGGTACGCCATTGTTTTGGAAAATAATATGCTTTCAGGAATAATAGTTTAAAAGGTGAGACGTTATTATGAAAAAATAATTGTCGCCATGTGTTTCTGTATAAGCATATATTTGTTTATGCCTTGGTATATTGATGTATTCGATTCAATTCATTCAATAATTTGAAAACTTTCGAAAAACAAGAGAGAATATCCATTGTAGCTAGAGCTACGGTTGGAATTTTCAATTAAATTCATTTCGAAAAAATCATACCATATCAGTACGTGTTTCAATTGATGGATAAGTTCATGGAGTCGGGATTAGAGTATAAAAAACATGAACGATAAATGAAGGGGCCGTTGTTGCAGTTGTAGGATATGCAGGGATGGACAACATTCAATCTTTAAAACAACGTCAGCAAGAAATTCCAAAAATTCACGGCCATCAAACCCGAAGAACATTCACATTTTTTATCGACCTTTTTTTGGGTAATGGTTACCTTCCACAATCTGAAAAAATATAAAAATTATAATGGAGAACTTTATACAAGTGTAGAAGGGCAAACTTTTTAGTTTACCCCGATAAGTTACTGCGTAAAAATCAAAGTATTTTTCACAAAGAAAAATCTTCTATTTATCAGTAACTTGTCGTATTTCACAATTTTGCCTATCAAAAAAATGACTTTCGTTGAACATTCACATGTTTCGTCAATCTGAAAAAATTTTAGATCATCGGCATACATAAGTTTGAGTCAATCTTTCCATTATGACATCATTTACAGAAACGATAAATAACAAAGATTCCAAGTTTGATTTTCCAGTATTCAACATACTGTTTATTCTCAAATATTTACGACGTAAGTATTGTTGAAAGACACTTTTTTGTGTTTTTTTTGGGTATATAACCATTCATAATCTGAAAAATTAACAAATTTAAATCAATAGACAATCTACTGAGCACTATACCATGCTGAAGTAGCCTCCAGACTGAGACATGACATATGTATGTAGGGTAACTCGACTTCGATATCAAATGTATTCGTTGCGCAGAAGTATATTTTGAGAATGAATGCCAAAGCCTCAGAAAGGGCCTCTTGCAGAAGTTTATTTAGACAATTTAACATTTTAACTCTTTTCAGCATGTATATATTCGAGTTGTCAATTTTTATCTTTGAAAACAATTATAAGTTTATCACCAATGAAATCATACATAGTAGGAATACTCGTCAAAAATATAACTTCCACATTGTATTGTATTGTAAATATAAGGTTACTTCTAATTCACCTCATGTGATGGGCCCAAATATCTTCAATAAGTTACCAGAAGAAATTAAGGAGCTCAATAAAATTAACGAATTTACCCGAAATCTGAAAAAGTATTTGACTGATAGTTGTTTTTATAACCTAGACGAATTATTATATATATATATATATATATATATATATATATGTTAACTCGAAGATTCTCACGGATAAAGTATGATGAGCTGTTTTCTCGGGTTTCGCTCCGTGTTCTGTGTATTTTCTCCCCATAAGGATTATTTTCACAACGTTTCGGCAAAGTCTCATTTGCCATCTTCTGGTGATGTCTGGTTTTTTCAACTAGACTGATTAATTCGAACTCTGTGTCTCAATTTATAGGGATGGATGTTTCCCTTTACCTGCGTTGCTGCCACTACCTGTGTTTGCTCGACTACCTGTTTAGGGCTTATTACCTGAGCTGCCTCTCCTGTCTCTGTTATTGTACCTGTATTGTCATGTACCGAGTTTTGTCTCTGGAGTTGAGCAGTCTGATTGCTTGTGCGAAGTGATAAAACGGATCTCCATGTTGATGGTAATCTTTGCGCATCATCCCTCTTGTTCATATTATTAGGTCGTTTTTCAATTTCGATTGCCTCTCTGATTGTTCGTGAGTAAAAGTTTTCGTTGCTTGCTAGCATTTTTGTGTTGTCGAAATTGATGTTATGTCCTGTTTGAAGTACGTGTTGGAAGAGAGAAGACGTGGTGACTTTTCCCTTCACTGCTAGTTTGTGTTCATCTTTGCGAATGTTGATTCGTCTGTTGGTCTGGCCGATGTAAGTCCTGTCACAATCATGGCATGGTACTTCATACACTCCTTGTGATTCCAATGGTATCTGATCCTTGGGATTACGAAGCATGGACCTTATTGTTCGTTCTGGTACGAACGAAGTTGATATGTTATGTCGGTGAAGAATTCTGCTGATTTTATCTGTTGTTCCTGCAATATATGGTAGTGTGGTTGTTATGACCGGTGTATCTCGAGTTTTTTGTTGTTTTCGTGTGGTCTTGGCAGCCGCTTTTATACTTCTTTCTGAGTAGTTATTCATTTGTAGAGTTGTTTCGATGGTGTTCAACTCTTGTTGTCTGTGATCGTTGTCTGCCAGCCTCCTCGAACGTGTAATGAGTGTTTTTGCCACCGCGTGAATTTGTTTTGGGTGGTGGTGTGAATTTGCGTTTAGGTACCTGTTCGTGTGTGTTGGCTTTCGATATACCGTGTGACCTAATGTTCCGTCTGGCTTTTTCATAATCAGTACATCGAGAAATGCGAGCTGGTTGCCTTCTTCAACTTCTTTCGTAAATTTAATGCGTGGATGGATTTCATTCAAATGATTAAAAAACCTGGAAAGTTCCTGGTGACCATGAGACCAAATCACGAAGATGAGTTTAGGTTTCAAGGGTGACGTTGCTATTGCTTCGGTTTCGATTTCAAAAACTGCCATCAATAATTCTCCTATCGACGACGAAATCAAATGACATCTGATTCCAAGAGAGAAATCATCCAAGTGCCCTAAACTTTATGGACTCCCCAAAGTCCAAAGTCCACATGTGGCCTAAGTGCGTGGGCTTACACTCACCCTCCCTACTCTACAGATACAGATACAGATCACACAGTACCTTTTCAGTTTGCTCTTTACTACACTTCATCAGATTCTTTATTGATTCAACTTTATATATCTCAGATTATGAGGTTATATACTCAAAAAATCAGTAAGAAATATGGCTGGAACATCTTCACTAATTTTTCACAGAGGGAATAAAAACATGTCAATTTGTTCAAACTCAAAAATAAAAGTATATCACATCCACCTGACACCTTTCTTCAAATACTTCGGAAACATACTGGCATAGGCAAGAAATGTTTGTTATACAAGATTTCCTATCTAAAAAAGCATGGTGTCCATCAGATATCACGTTTTTGTTGAATTATAAATACATTCGTATGAAATAATCTCAAATATGCTTCTTGTGTCGCTTTCTTCAGAATAATATGAGTTATCTTCCAATCATTGGGAAATGTACTGTTTATTAGAATAAGGTTAAATGTATGTTTCAAAGGTTGAAGTAAAACAGAAATGCAATGCCCAATCAAAAAGCTGGGAATCTGATCAGACCTAAAAAACAGTTCATTTTTTGAGTCGGGAAAAGACACCTTCTAGTTTACACTTCTAGTTTGTTACAGGGCTCGGTATTTGATGTAATCTATACAAAAGCGAAATGAAAGCTGAAATCATTACCAATATCCTGCAGCTTTGTATAAGATACCTCCCCATTTTTATTTTTCATTCCACCCGGTATAATACTGTTACCATTTTAATTCCTGAGGAAGTTTCAGAAATGGAGATTTCTTGAGAACTATTATCTTCAGCGTCATTAACAAATTTATTGCGATCATTATTGATAACGCTTTTTATTTCTGTTCTTGATGTACAAAACTCGTTGAAATTAAATTGTGTATTGAATGATCTATTGTTTTCGAATGTCCGTTCCTTCTCACATATAGTTTTATAGTTTCACTACTGACGATTACTATCCACAGCTCAAAAGTGCTCCAAACGAAATTACTCCAGAAATTCATTGAGTGGGATATGAATTTTCTAAACAAACTTCATCATTTTCCGGATGTGAATGAGGAACATTTTGAACATTCATTGGAATGGACTAAAATAAGTTTTGAATACCGTTTTTTTGAAACTATGATATTTGTCTTTTGTTTGAAGAGCTTCAAAACGAATATAAAACTACTAACCACTCAACGGTTGACCCGACCCAAAAAAAATTATTATGAATAGAGAACTGAAATACCTATTGAACGAAGTATAACAAAACTCCCCTTCTTATTAAAAAAATGGTTGCGCACTCTCGAAGACGAGTGATGCGACACTACTGTCTTTCTCATCAAAACGTATTGAAAATGATACATATTTGGGTAAACTTATGTGAGACTCCAATATTTGGTCTTCTTCAGAAGGGGACAGGACTATTTCCTTCCGCTCTGTATTCAATGGTCTCACCAGTATTTTCCCCTGATGGAATTGGGAACTAGAGCAATATATGAAAAACGAATTTTGAAAGGAGTCTGGAAGAATATCGAATGCCTTTATTTCTATTTGATGCAAACCGTAGAATCATAATTGTAAAGGTTTTCCTGATACTCGTTTTGACTATACTTTCTTGGCATTATAAGCCCTCTTGTTACTTTCTATTATTTTCACAATTATAAACGACAAATTAGTTGAATATTCAATGTCTCAATTTATTTCCTCTCAGGTTGATTTGAATTTAATTTGGACATAATTCAATTGTGTTATTATTCCTTGGAGTAAACCGTTTCTCAAATATTTGTATTTGTTAGGGACAGTTTGAATCCACTCATCCATTGTGTCCTTCGTAGTTTTGGGTGATGACACTTATCTTTATATCCCCATCAGCACCATCTTGGATAAATAAACAAAACTTAGCACTCCTTGCTATCATAAAATTACGACTTCGCTTGTTACGTTGTCAGTTCGTTGAAATTTCCATTATATTCATACCGTTAGTTGATTCATTTCCAGCTATAGGAATTGTCTTCAGATTTGAAAGGGATTTTTTCAGAAGAGATTAGATTTTTCAGAAGAGCTTTCGGCTTTTCATTTCAACGTTATACTATAAACGTTAACTAACCTGAATGAATTTAATTCCAATAATGATAAAATAATAATGATTTACCAAAACATTGTGTGGAATTGGCTGCGGTGGTAGTGTGCCCGACTCACGATATATATATATATATATATATATATATATATATATATATATATATATATATATTATTAGTTATTATGATTATTATTTTTGTTGTTCTCAAAATGAAAATTTTGATTTGGCTAGACTCTTATGTTGAGTTCAAATCCTACAACTCAGTGTATAGAGATTTTTCTCAACACCTCAGGTTGATTCAGGCACAAACACAACGATTACTTACGCAAATTGACTTTAACTGTGAATGAATTTGAAAAAGACACAACTGAATTCAGAAAATGTAGAACAATTTCAATTAAGAAATGTAAAAATGTTGAATTCAAAATATATATATATAAATTATCAAAAGAGAAAATTAACTAATTCTAAAAATGTTCTAAACCTACACCGAACTGATTTAGTATGAATATCGGAACGCACTCTTTGTCTGTAAAATGTCAGTTAATAATTCAGGGTCACTGTAACTTATTTGGTTTGCAAACGAAATATCTGGATTCAAAATTTAATTCAATTGTCCGGATTTTTGTTCTTGGACAATTTCTTTCATATATGCATATATTTAACTTGAAGTTGAATAGGTAAATACCTGATTTTCCTCCAATGTTTTTGTGTGTGGTGTGAGTTTTCTAACCTTCGTAACTGGAACTTGGACTGGAACTTGCTTTATCAGGTTGGTTATCACTATATTTATTTTTAATTATTACTATACTATACAATACAATCCTATTCAATTTTTAACTTTTCTTTATAAAATTTTTCAATTTCTGGAGACAAAAATGTTCTTGGCATTCACCTTCGTCGCCTTGAGGAGAATCCCCTTGTTGATAAAAAAGTTGAAAATCTCTTACTTTCCTTAGTTACCACCTCTCATTACTTCAAAATTTCAACTTCAATATCACAAAAACTGTCTATTCTATGATTTTCATATTTGTTCCTAAATTTAAATATATCGTTACTTAACAATTATGTACAGAAATGGTAAACCTCACTTATGTCTGATTATAAATATTCTTCAAAAGCATTACTTGGTGTCCGTATCTAAGAAAATGGTTTACAACAATAATATTCGAATTTTTTATTATTCCTAAATTTAAGTACTTTTCTTGGTTTTTTACATTTTGTTTTCAATCGAGGACCGCCTGCCCGGTACTGACGATGCCCAATAGGCTGAAACAGCTGTCTACCGGTGGCTCTTAGACTGAAATCAATGTGAGAATGATCTGAATGGTACTTATTTATTTATCTTTTGATTTTCATGGAATTATTTTCCAGCAGCTTGACTGTATTAACCTTTCTCGATTTCATATCATTTCTAGAAACATGTGGATTCGTTTTTCGATGACATTTCAGATCAGCTTACGAAATGTCTGCCAACGCAGTTGTCGGTTGATTGATCAATTCACCAACACTGACATAAAAACTTGGCAAGTTGACTTGGGTGTCACACCAATAGGTGGTTCCATTTATGTCTCGCTTGCGTTCACGCAGTTATTTATATTAAGTACTTTTCTTGGTTTTTCACATTTTGTCCATTAGTCAGGCAAGCTATGGGTTATACTGTAGACGACCCCTCCCGATACAGAAGGTCCCGACACTCTGTCGAATGAGGCCCCTATATCTTCCGTTGAAAGATGAACAACGTTTTCATCCAATTCACCCCAGCCAGGCAGGGGTACACCGTGAAGGGCGGTACTGATGTCTGAGGACATTCATGCCGCCATACCATCAACACCCACCATCAGTCATGACCCGTTTGTCCTTCTGGCAAACATCAGTTCAAATGGTAAGTGAGCCAGGCTCCAACCTGTCTAAATTCAAGATGATTTTATACCACATTTTGTCTTCAATGGAGAATGTACTGACGATACTCAACATGCTGAAACAGCTGCCTGCCTATCGGTGGCTCTTAAATTGAAATCAATATGGAAATGATCAGAATAGTACTTATCTATCTTTAGTTTTTCATGGAATTATTTTCCAGCAGCTTGATTGCTTAATCTTTCTTGATTATTATATATAAAACTTGAAATGCACAGTTCTGGTGTAAGTGAGATCAGTGACATCTGCTGTAGCAAAATTTAAATTAGTTGTGTGGCAAGAAACTCAAGAAAAATATTAACGATGAATGGCATTAATCTGGAAGTAATACCCAATTAAAAAGGGGCAAAAATATTTTGTGAAGGATGGAAATTCAATTCAACAAATTTTGTACATCACACGGTTTTTGTTCAATCCCAAGCTGGCTCAAGTTACAAAAAGCATTATACATTTGAATTTTGTTTCTACGCCATGAAATAAGATTAAATAAAAAGTATTTCCATCAAACTCAATAGAGCATGATGAAGGTATCCAGATTGGTGAAAATATTTTTCAGTGAAGGGAATAAAAGGGAGAGTCGGACTTGGATTAACCCGTGAGGAATGAAATTGATTGATCCAATTTGACACCTGTGTAGTTTCCACAATCTCTGTCGTAAATGGTGTAGGCATCCTTTCAATACCTTTCGTTTTTTGGATGAATTACATTTTATCCATTAGGCATGGAGAAATAGCTGCAGGACACATGTCAACCACGTGTCCAGTAAATTCATTTTCTGAAATACATTTATGTAATTTTCATGTAATAAAGTCAATTAAAAGATGATGAAACAGAAATTCGATCCGTCCAGGAAATAATACATATCACCACTTGAAATATCAATTCATGTAGATATTTATCTAATTATTATTGTAAATGTTTACAGGAGAGAAAGATTAGTGATTTGTTTTGTCTGAATACAGTCGAGTTGTTTTTTTTTAAAGAAGAATTTGGACTTTCATAAGTACAATTGCAATTGAAAATAAAAATGGAGGGTTAGTAAGGATAGTTTTCCAAAGAGGCAACAGTTGTTACAAGGCTACATATACATGGCTATTCAAATTCATGTCTATGCATAGGGATCTCATATACAGTGAGAGTTTGTTGAATTATTTCAAAGTTACATACTTTCGGATAATAACAAATTATGTCGAAACATTGACTATTGCTATTTTGGTTCTGACCCCTTTCGAACGCTTCTTGGTTCAACAAATATTGCGGGGGAGCTGTCGCCTCCAAAAAACTCGCCTACTGGCAGTGGCGCAAAAATCCCAGTGCCGAAAATAGAACTAGGTTTGTTAATGCTCGCAACATCTGCAAAATTAGAACAAATGAAAGACAAGAGTTTCACAATCAGAGAATTAGGAATAAACTGCTTGCTAATCACAACGGGTCTAGATCCTTCTGGTCGATAGCTGAAGCTGTTAATCAGAACTTTACAAAATCCACAATTCTACCACTAACAATAGCGGATGGTTCAATTGCAACAACAGCCATAGAAAAAGCAAATCTGCTATCTGAACAATTTACGTCTCAATCCACAGTCGGTTTTCTGGAGAAGGCACCACCCACTATTCCCACAGTAGAATCTACAATGCCATAAATTACTTTTCGACAGCGTCTACTCAGACGAATTTTGAAACAGCTTGATATTAACAAGGCGTCTGGTCCTGATGAAGTGCCCGTGATCGTATTTGAGAAGCGAGAAGGAAGGGGTTTTTCCTTCTTTTTGGAGTATTGCTGGCGTTCAGCCTATTCCCGAAAAGGGAAAATGAGTCTTCCAAATAAGTATAGACCAGTCGTTTTGCTATAAGTGATATCAAAATTCATGGAGAGAGCCGTAAATCACCATATCCTTGAATATTCGGAAGGCTTCAACATCTTGAGCGATCATCAATATGGCTTTCGGAAACAAAGATCAACAGGCAATCTTCTATCGTATGTCACCCATAATTGGAATAACGCAATCGAGAAACAAGAGAGTAAAGAGATGTTGCGCTTGATATTTCTAAGGCCTTTGATCCTGTATGGCGTGAGGATTTGCTGACCGAACTTCGATGCTACGGATTTTCGGATCATTTTTATGTATGTCTCTCCAGCTTTCTGAAAGAACGTTTCCTGCAAGTGTCCATCGATGGATATCTCTCGAATACTTTTACCACCAACGATGGTGTTCCCAGGGGATCCATATTGTCTCCATCCAATACATTACTTGTCTCGTCATTCCATTCAGATTCCAGGACGTCGGCTACAGATGCACATCTTCACCGGGAGCAGGATGTTGCATATCTTGATGACGATCTAGAGGTGATTTCGAGTTGGGTTGAAAGTAAACAGGTTCAATTTGATGTCACAAAAACCCCGACATCGTTCTCCTCCAAAAAAGATGAATGTCTCCGAACCGGATATAATAATGTCAGGACATCATACGTTAAAAGGTAAGACCTCGTTAGTCCTTAGCTCGCACAAGATTCTCAACTTCTGAGAGTTGTCTTTTGTATGAGGGCGACAGCTGGTTAACGGAAAAACAGATTTTGAACAGATTTTTCAAACAGACAATTCTGCTGTCTGCAGTTGTTGGGGGTTAAAATGTGGTGGCACAATCATGTCGATGGAATTGCAAAGGCTGCTTTTCAAAAGCTTGGAATACTGTTCCGAACCATCAGAAAAGTGTACAAACCCCAGCACCTTTTGATGCTTTATAAAGCTCAGATCAGACCTTCTTTGGAGTATTGTTCACATGTATGGAGCTCCGCCCCTAAGCATACCCCGAAGCTGCTGGATTCCATCCAGAATAGATCCGCCTGATAGGGGACTCGAACACTTCTCGCAACTTCGAATAAAGGTTGGATATTTGTCTCTCTTCTATAGATACTTTCACGGGAGACGTTCGAGTGACTTGGCATATTTGTTCTCACCAAGAGCGGTGCATATCAGAAATACGTGACGGACTGTGACTGCTCATCGTTTTTAGGTTCAACTCGAACTTGCTCCAAAACTCTTTCATTTAGAGAACTGTGAATATGTGGAATAATCTTCTTGAGAACGTTTTTCCAAATGAATTCAATCTCCAGCGATTCAAATCCAACGTGAATCGCTACTTTCTCAAAGGCACCGCTTTTAGAGCGCCTTGAGGATTCTCCTGTAGTGCATAAACGCAAGTTACTACAACGAAATAGTTATAAAAATATATTATTTTTGCTGTAGGATGTATATATACATTATTCAGCCTTTCGTTACAGCTTCATTGATCACATGGGACAAATTATTGTTGACTAACGCCGAGTGTTATTTTCCAAATCGTATCTAGTAGAAAGTTTGACTATAACCACTCAACCATTCTTCCTCAATAATGATGAGATTCGAATCTGTTGTGGTGCTCGATAATTTCATCATCAAACTTCCAGTCTACAGCTTGTTTCATATGAGTTTCTGAGACTCTTCTCTCCAGAAATTCCTACTTTGAATCTAGTTAGTCATTGATGGAGGTATCATCATCTTCAACTTTATGAAAAAGATTGTAAAAACGTTCCTGTTCATATTAACTTCGAAATTTATAGACATCCGATCAGAGATGAAAAAGTACTCGCGCGGATGCTGTCTAAGCAAAAGTACTCAAAAACGGTATAACCATTTTCGCACAACTCATTGAATCACTGAAATATTCATAATTAAGATTGCTCGGTCTGTGAAACTCGGCGCGAGTAGTAAAAGGTTAACAAAGCTTATCGTCTTTTCAATTCAAAAAACCCTTCATGGAACTGAATTTCTTTTAATTTCATTTCCGATCTCTTCTCATTTATTCATTTATTTACGAGCAATCCCATTCAAAGTATAAATAACAATGAATTACTAATACAAATTCCAACTAAGAATAACTTGAAAGGGGTGAATTTAAAGCTTAAAAAGGGGTTAATTTTAGAGTATAAAAAAACAAGAAACAGTGTCCAATTTTGTCCAAATATGTTAACTGCTATATTGTGCTAACTTATTGTAAATATTGTTGAAATTATTATTATCATCTTTTCCATACTGTGAATAAAGTACAGAAAGGTTTCGGCTTCAACTTCTCCATCTCTTTACAAAAAATATGGGAATCTTCCAAAGAGATGTCAGTGAAACTGGGCGCGAGTAGTGGAAAGGTGTCACCTTTTCAATTGAAAAAACCCTTCATAAATCTGACTTTTTATTCTCGAATACTCATTTCTGATTTTTTTTTCATTTGAATTTTTCCTGAATATGGTAACTGTTAAATATACTCCTTTCAATTCGAACAGGATTCCTATGCATGAGATTTAATCAAAGGAGCGAATGAATATCATCGATGATATGAGTAGATCAAACCCATTCCATAACATAAAGTCGTAATTTTATGAATGATTTGATTGCTTCCTTCCATAATGTTTTCCAGATATAGTAGTGAAGAGCTGATAAGGAAAGTGTCTTACGTCGAAATATCGTATTTCCACCAGTGAGGATGACAGTGTTCCATGTAAGTGAAATTTTAATGCTTCATTTATTATATTGCCTAGGAATTCTGTGAATTATATCTGATTCGATTTCACACGAATATTTGGAATACAAACTGAATAGAGAAACGTGTCTTTCGTATAATTGAGCGTTCATATGAAAGTATTTTTTTTTGTGTAATTCAATGTTTATATGAAAATAGCTGTTTCGAAAAGGCTTTTTTTTTCAGTTTGTGTCTGAAAGTTACTTTTTTGCATGATTTACATATCTTTTTTTCGAATACATTTTTTAAATTAATTGGCTCCCTCCCTTTCTCTGGAAGATTCCCAATTTTTTTATATAGATAGAGAAGTAGAACGCCAAAAGCTATCTCTCTCAAAAAAAATCTCTTCTAAAAATATACCCCTTTCAAATCAAGTGAGGAAGTTGTTCACCCCCCAAATTAGTGAGTTATAATAGCAGAGTGAACAATTTCTTATCATTTAATCATAATGGGATCAGCAACGTAACAAAACTTCAAATATGTTATGTAACTGTTGATACTGAGAGACGGAATGATGATGAACGCTTGTTCATCCTTGTCCAGACTGCAGACTCAAGTTTTCAAAAGCCCTGCTCATGATATCCACAAAACTGTCTTTCACGGTACTCAAAACAACTCTCTTTATCAAAGAAAAGTTGGAATTATGTGAAAACTTTCATGAAGTGAGAGTTTTGATTTGGTTGGACGTTGGTTCGTTGTGTTCTTCGATGGGGTAGTCTAAGATACTCAATCTTCTTGTGTTACTGAATCTTTCTAGGGTTCTTGATCCTTTACTTCAGTGGTCTTCAGTGGTGGTGGTCTTTATGATTCCATATTGTTCAAAGAAGTGATTCCTATAACGATCAATTTTTTTAACTTTTTAGTCATTTGCACTGTTGATTTGCAATATTCGGGTAGCTTATTTGGAAAGCTAGGTTTCACGGATAGTATTTTGTTCATCGAGAACCTTTGAAAAAGATAATAATAATAATAATGATTGAATAGCGCTGAAATAATTTTACAGAAAGTGCATCTAGGAAATACAAATTAATATAAAACAAGCGCTTGTATGTGATAAAAAACTCATGCCTGATTATAAAATATAAAATACTAGTGGACCCGGCAAACGTCGTTTTTCCTGACAGTCAATGAATGAGCAGATTTAGGATTTTAAAATTGATACAAAATTATTAAGTGTAATAAAATAAATGGTATTGGTATTTATTAAAATAAATGGTTTGGTTGGATGGAAGAGCAAGGTCTGCTCATGTTGCGATTTCTCCGTAGCATGGTCAGAAATTGACCATTTGATAGGATTTTTGTTTATATATATATTTTTTTTTCTTTGTATTTTGTTCCTATCAATAAAATCTATTATTATTATTATTAATTGGTAGTAAGACTTTACTCTTCAGTGAGCTGTCAGATGCGTTTTATTATTATTATTTTTATATTGATGAAATATCACGTTTTGATATTTATTATTCTATTCCCGACGAAAACAAATTCAAAAACCCAAAAATAATGAAAATTCGTCCAGCCGTTCTTGGGTTTTTTTATTATTATTATTATTTTCATTGATGAAATATCATATTTCAATACTTATCTTTCTATTCCCGATGAAGACAAATCCAAAAACACAAAAATCATAAAAACTGATGAAATATTACATTATACTTATTATTTTATTCCCGAAGAAGACAAATCCTAAAACACAAAAATCATAAAATCTGGTCCAGCTGTTCTTGAGTTCTTCAATTACCTATTAACTTTATCATTTTTATTGATGGAATATCATTTTTGATACTTATTATTTCATTTTCGACGAAGACAAATCCAAAAACATAAAAAATTTTAAAAATTGGTACATCTGCTCTTGAGTTCTTTTATTATTATTATTATCATTATTTTTATTGATGATATATCATATTTCAATACTTATTATCCTATTCCCGATGAAGACAAATCCAAAAACACAAAAATCATAAGAATTGGTCCAGCTGTTCTTGAATTCCATTATTTTTATCATTATTTTTTTTTATATTTACCTTTCAAACCTTTCCTGGACTTTCCCGAATAATTCAAAACCAAAATTAGTCAAATCAGTCCCAGCCGCTCTCGAGTTTTAGCAAGATCCACGAACAGCAATTCATTTTTATTCAGCGTGAATCACGGTCGATGGTAGGTAAGACGTTTCTGGAAAACGCAAAGCATGATTTTTCTGAAAATTTCACCTCTCACATTTCCTCACCTATTCTATCGATCTAAAATATTTTCAGCATTGCGGCGTTGCCACTTCCATCAAAAAGTCCTAGCAACTTTATTTTTTTAAATGGAATACCCCGTATATTAATACATTTTTGGAATCGCTCTGGTATTTTGATACTTTTTTTTGATAATATCCTATAACTATCTCTATTTGTTTTCGAGATAAAAAATAAATTGTGCTAAATATGGTCCAAAACATAGCCTTAATTGAAATTAAGTACATCAGTACTCTCAATTCATGAAAAGTTGATATTTTGATGATAGTTTGGACAAACTCGAAATATTCAAATAACACCAAGAAATCGACTCCATATCATACAGGGCGTGCTAAAATTACTATTATTTCCATTGTGCATAAAAGTAGTCAAAAGTTCAATTTTTCAAATGAAACCCCCTGTATATTACTTGATAAATTGAGATGGTGAAAAATGCTTCAAGATGATATATCATATCCCTATACCTGAATCGTGAGGTTTTCTCAATAAACTCGCTTCTTCTAGAAACATTATTTTTTTTAGAATTTGGATCTAGGTAGCAGTGGAATTATCAAGCTTATAGCAGTTCGGTTACATTTATAAGTAATTTACAAAGAGTTATCGACGGTGTTTCGAATCATCTTCCAAAATGAATATCGATTATTCAAACGAAGTTCTTATGAAATTATTTATTATACACATGAACAAAGTGATCATTTTCAGAACGTGTAAAAAATTCAACCAAATGTATCCTGAAGTAACACCAATGAACGAGAGGAAGTTTGTTAGATAACAAAATAATTTCCTTAACTATGGCTCAAAGTCTCCAGGGAACAACTGTACCAAAAATCAGTCATTTCTAGGTAAAAAGTGAGATTTTGTGGGCTAAAACATGTGAAAGTACAGACAATAACAGAATAGGATGATTCAAAATAACAAAATTGTAAACAAAATATCACATTTTCACAATAAATGCTGAAAATGTTGTCCATTACATTCTAAACACTTCGAAATGTTTTTTTGTACGCGACTTGTGATTGCTTTTTCAATTTCCTGGGGATCCAGATCTTCAATACTCCGCACTATTCACCGTCGCAATTCTTCTTTGATAGGCACTGGAGTACTGTATACCCTTTATTTTAAAACACCCCATAAAAAAAGTCAAGTGGCGTGAGATCGGGTGATCTCGGTGGCCAATCCCACGGCCCTAAACGTCTAAACCAACGATCGTCGAAGAGTTCGTCAAGTTTCCTGGAATCTTCCTGGGTGGAATGAGCTGGCGTTCCGTCCAGTTGAAACTACGAATTTCTATATTCATCTTAAGGCAAATTTTCAAGAAAATCGGTTACAGTCGTCCTCAATATTTGGAGATATCTCTCTGCATTCATTGTGTCTTTAAAATATAAAAGTTAATTTTATTTTTCTTCAGAATACAGAAAACATTCAGGTCAATTTTTTCTTGAAAACCCATTTCTTTTGTAACATGAGGATTATGATCAACCCAAAAATGTTTATTCCTTCTATTGAAAATACCATTCCTCGTAAATTTTGATTCGTCGCTCCAAATTATTTTTGACAAAAATTCCCGATCTTCTTGTATATGAATCAAAAGGGATTCACATAAATGCATTCTACATTCGAAGTCTTCTGCTTTTAGAGCTTGAACTTTGGTAAATTTATACGGATGCATTCCGTGATTTTTCAAAATTTGTTGTACTGAAGCATGTGATACACCTAAATCTTTTTGGGAAAGAAAGTTTTTGGCTTTCTACTACTCCATCTGATACAAAAAAAAAAGGGATGAGAGAATCTTCCAAAGAAAGGAAGGAAGTAATCAATTTGAAACTCTATACATGAATGTGTAGATCATGCAAAGAAGTAACTTTCAGACACAAACTGAAAGAAAGTCCTCCTGAAACAGCTACTTTCATATAAACATTGAATTACACGAAAGAAAATAATTCTTTCGGAACGAATACTTCTATATGAACACTGAATTATACAGAAGATACTTTCCTCTACTCAGTGTGTATTTCAAACATTTGTTGTGGAATAAGAATCAGATATCATTCACACATAATGTTATCCAATTTGGTACTGAAGAGCCTTAGGGCAAGTGTCTTAAGGCGAAACATCGGTGTATACCAGTGAGGGTGACAGTGTTCTATGTGAGTACAATTTATTACCATTCATTCAAAGTAGAACTCATGTGAATGATATCTGATTCTGATTCCACATCAAATGTTTGAAATAAACACTGAGAAGAGAAAAGTATCTTCTGTATAATTCAGTGTTCATATAGAAGTATTTGTTTTGAAAGAATTATTTTCTTTCGTGTAATTCAATGTTTATATGAAAGTAGCTGTTTCAGGAGGACTTTCTTTCAGTTTGTGTCTGAAAGTTACTTCTCTGCATGATCTACACATTCATGTATAGAGTTTCAAATTGATTACTTCCTTCCTTTCTTTGGAAGATTCTCTCATCCCTTTTTTTTTGTATCACATGGAGTAGTAGAAAGCCAAAAACTTTCTTTCCCAAAAAAATTAATCAGTCCTAAAAATATAACCCCTTCAATTCACCTAAATCTTTTTCTGCACTGCGAATGGAAGCTTCTGGATATGCATAAAAATATGCCAAAACGTTAACAGTATTGTCCTCATTTGAAGTAATAGGTTTTGGTAATGTTGAAGGCGCTTTTAACATAGAGCCATAGTTAAGGAAATTATTTTGTAATCTTACAAACTTCCTCTCGTTCATTGGTGTTGATTCAGGACACATTTGGTTGAATTTTCTACAAGTTCTGGCAATAATTTGATCACACTGTCCGTGTATAATAAATAATTTCATAAGAACTTCGTTTGAATAATTAATATTTCCATTCATTTTTGGCGATTTTTTGAAACACCGTCAATAACCATTTATCAATCACTTATAAAAGTAACCGAACTACTATAAGCTTGATAATTCCACTGCTATGATCCAAATTCTAAAAAAAATAATGTTCCTAGAAGAAGCGACTTTATTGAGAAAATTTGACGATTTTGGTATAGGAATATGGTACATCATTTTGAAGCATTTTCACCATCTTTCAATTTACCAAGTAATATACAGGGGGTTTCATTTGAAAAAATGAACTTTTGACTACTTTTATGCACAATGGAAATAATAGTAATTTTAGCACGCCCTGTATGATATGGAGTCGATTTCTTGGTGTTATTTGAATATTTCGAGTTTGTCCAAACTATCATCAAAATATCAACTTTTCATGAATTGAGAGTACTGATGTACTTAATTTCAATTAAGGCTATGTTTTGGACCATATTTAGCACAATTTATTTTTTATCTCGAAAACAGATAGAGATAGGTATAGGACATTATCGAAAAAAAATATTAAAATACCAGAGCGATTCCAAAAATGTATTAATATACGGGGTGTTCTATTTAAAAAAATAAAGTTACTAGGACTTTTTGATGGAAGTGGCAACGCCGCAATGCTGAAAATATTTTAGATCGATTAAACAGGTGAGGAAATGTGAGAGGTGGAATTTTCAGAAAAATCATGCTTGGCGTTTTCTAGAAACGTCTAACTTACCATCGACCGTGAGTCACGCTGTATATTAGATGAAGTATATTCAACATCGGAAATATTAAATGAAATTTGTAAATCTAAAATATGAATAAATAAAATCTAATATTGAAAATGTGAATTATCCATTTGATATTTCAACATTGAGCATACTTCAATTATCAAAAATACAGGGCTATTCAAATTCGTTTCTGTACATGGGGATCTAGTAAACGTTAAGAGATAGAGAGTCCGTTGAATTGTGGCAAAGTTGCATATTTTAGAGACCTATTCAATGATGTAAAGAAATCGAATAAAGCTCTTTTGGTTCTAGATATATACAGGAAAAAACAAAAAATCCCAAATAATTTTTGTGTCTATATCTTCAATATTCGCTGACATATTGAAAATCTGTCCACATTTTGCTATTGCCACCCACATCTTTGAAATTTTAAATACAGACCTGTAATTTCACTTCATATTGATAAATTAAATTAAATTTTGTATTTCGGGATTTTTCGGTAATATTCGATTAAAATTGTGTGATTTATCCCTATTTGAATTACGGCCCTGGAAATTGGTTGACTGAGTTGAATAAAAACACAATAGCAACTTTCACGTCTCCCTATGTACCGTAGAGTTTTTAAAGAGCTTTTTTTTCATTTTTAGGTACCTATTCATATTTTTTCCATTGCTCTGAGCGTTTTCTACAATGAACTTCGAATAAGAAAACCTTTTATGATTATCTGAAACATATCTACTACAAAAATATATTATATGTGTTTTGATGAGCAGAAAAAAAAATGGTAGCAATAATAACATTCGAAACGAACACTATAATTATAATGAAAATTGAAATGAAGTAAGTAATTTATATACACAAAAAAATTAATTGTGCAATAAATGTTCGAATTGGAGTCCTTCCATTTCGAGACAAATAATGGTACAATAAGATGGTCTGCAAGATAACCAGATCTTACTATTTTGAACTATTTTCTATGGGGGACTTTGAAAAATAGGATTTACGCTGGCAGAGAGAAAATGTGGAAGACTCGAGATTGAGGATTTAGAATGATTTCGCAACAATGCAGCAAATAAGTGTATTAAGAGCAATAAATAATATGGAAAACCCAGTTTAAAAATGTCTCGAAATGGAAGGACTCCAATTCGAAAATTTATTGTACCAAAATTTTTTTTTGAGTACCTATATAAATTACTTCATTTCAATTTTCTTTACAAATATAGTGTTTGTTTCGGATGTTATTGTTGCTATCATTTCTTTTTCTGCTCATTAAAACACATATAATATATTTTTGATGTAGATATGTTTCAAATAATCATAAAAGGTTTTCTTATTCAAAGTTCATTGTAGAAAACGCTTAGAGCAATGGAAAAAATATGAATAGGTACCTAGAAATGGAAAAAAACTCTTAAAAAAACTCTACGGTACATAGGGAGACGTGAAAGTTACTATTGTGTTCTTATTCAACTCAGTCAACCAATTTCCAGGGCCGTAATTTAAAAGGGAATAATTCACACAATTATAATCAAATATTATCGGAAAATCCCGAAATATAATATTGAATTCAATTTCTCAGTATGAAGTGAACGTCTACGATCCAAAAACTTCAACAAAAAATACAGGTCCGTATTTAAAAATTCATAGATGGGGGTGGCCCAAGTCAGATGACACCCTGTATAAAAGATTCCTGTATATATTCTGATAGACCACATCAAGTGCCAATAGCAAAATGTGGACAGATTTTCAATATGTCTGCGAATGAAGAAGATATAGGCAAAAAAACAATTTGTGATTTTTTGGTTTTTCTTGTATATCTCCAGAACCAAAAGAGCTATTTTCGATTTCTTCACATCATTGAATAGGTCTCTGAAATACACAACTTTTCTACAATTTAACCGACACTCTATCTCTTTTCGTTTACGAGATCCCCATGTACAGAAACGAATTTGAACAGCCGTGTATAACAAGGTTACGTTTATAATATGAGTGTTTGGTAAATAGTTTGTCGAAAATTCTTCGGTGTGCATATTAATGAAATCAAGTAGATGAAATTAAACAATGCAATAGTTCTAATACGTAGTCGAATGTCCCAAAAATAGAGTACGAAATATTTTGCATTCTGCGTTGATTTTAGTCACGGACACACCACATGTCAAGGATAAAATAAATATACAATGAGCTTTTTTAAAATATAACCTTGTAGTGAAATGAATCTCATTATGTTACTCTGTATGTTCAAGAAGTACTTCAGCGACCACGATCAAAAACTGTATTCATTTTTTCTCGTGTTAGACTAAAAATAAAGTGTGCCAGGTCTTTTATCATGATTGGAAATGATTTACAGTTTTTTATGTTATACATTTAGGAGTTGTAGATAATCAGTTTTCCCCAGCTTTTCATACACTATCAATTTGGAATTATCCAAATTTTGAAGGGAGTGTATCGTCGTATCGCGTAGGGATATATAACGCTAGTTGTATACTGGACGGCCAGTATAAAATCGGCCGATATTTTATTGGTAGCGGGTGCTTGCACACTCACCGGAATTTTATCGGTCAAACAATCAGTTGCTTTGTTGTCGTAATTAGCACGCACTACCTAAACGAAGTTAATGTGTAGTAACTACAATTTCACCGAGCATTCGAGACTAGTATGGTCGATAAAAAACCGGTGAGTATGCAAGAGTGTATTTAGTCACGTACGCCACTACTTACCGGTACTGCCGGCGATACAGTGGCAGTGGACGGCTGCTCAGCGGTATTTTACCGGCGACGATCACCGGTCGGCGTGTGTGCCAGGTCCCGTTCCCACATGTGGTTCACTATTGGAATTTGGACGACCGGTACAAAGTCGGCCGTCCAAAATCGGTGTGTGTGCAACTAGCGTAACGAAGACATTAACTACAGCAAAGGATTAGAGACACTTTGTCATGACTTTTGCGAATGTCACTCACTCACTGACTAATAGTGAACATGGCATTTATACTACATGAGAAGTCTCGGGCATAACACATAACCTTTAAAAAAGCTTTTACGTATAGTCAGTGAGCATACTTGAAGACTGGCTATAAATCAAATCATCTAAAAGAACAATTCGTTCAGGCCAGTCTCAACACCCCACACAGTAGGTTAATGGACTGACACCTATCAGAAAACAACTACTCCCCTGGCTAATACCACGAAGGGCGTTGGATTATATCCGACAGGTGTCAGAGCAGGATTCTTCACTGAAGTTATTCCTGCATATGCTGTTGGCGATACAACTGCCGCAATAGATTTTCAATTATTGGAACACATTTGCAGACCGGTTTCGGGCTGTTTGGCCACTCGTCAGTGCAAGGTAGTGTATATCATCAACACAAAGTCGATGATTTCCGATAATTGAACATCGAATTCCGTCAGAGTATCATTCCTCGAACAGGTTTGCCGTCGCCCCATCTGCCTGTGAACGAGGTAACCAACTGCCTCAAAACAGTTTTTGTCATAAAACAAAACAGTTTACTCATTACAGAGAACCTATAGGACCAGCTGAACGACTAGCTGTAACACTTAGTAAGTAACTAACGAAATAATTATTTTCAAAACATAATTTTTATTTGTTGAACAAGTAAATAACGAAATAAGTATCTACCTAATTGAGTATTGCACATGTTTTAAATGTTGGACGGGAATTTCGTTAGTGAAGTTCCAAATCTTTCATACCAATCTACAGAAGATTCACTGTCGTGAAAATTGGATTCTGATGATCCCGGACTGTCCAGAGAAGAAGAATTTTCAGAAATATGCACCACAGGATTGGAGTAAGCCTCAGGTTGTGGAAAAACGTACGAGTTTGTAGACCTGCGTCGCTCTTCCTCATCCAGATGCTCCAATTCTTGCTCCATTAGTAGTTGTGATATTTTAAATTTAATGATAGCCTGTCTTCTTTTTGAAAATTTTTTTACAGTCTTAACATATCCTTTGAATATATCATCAATGTCATCACATGCACTTTCTGCAGTTTTCCTATCAAAATAAGAAATAACTTGCTCTACAGATGATGAAGATGATTGGTGTTTTGCTGGCTGATTTTGCCGTTGGCTTAACTGAGTTGCTGGTGCTTTGCTGAATTCATGTTGTTTGTTCTTTTTTGCTGTTGGCTGATTTGTACCAATTGGCTGACGGTTAGTATTTGTTTGCTGCATGTCAGAAAGTGATTGGGTACTTTCACTAGGTGTCTGTGATTCAACCGAAGGGTCATTTTTATCTGCTGTTTCCTGACATTGGACTTGATTGTGGCCTTCTTCAGTAAGTTCAGATGATGGTGGTTGTCGTACTGACATTACGTTTGAATGTGTTTTGGCAAATGCCAAGGAAGGTCGCAAAAATTCCATTTGTTGAGCCCAAGGCCAAGTTTTATAACGATCCAAGATCTTCGTTTCTTGTCCAGTGGTGGTTTTTTCGGTTCTTAAATATTTACTATAGGAATCGCGTAGGTTTTTCCATTTTTTCTTTATTTCTTCACCTGAAACAAGTTAACATTTTTTTTGATAACATTTTTATTGCTGATCTATTAAAATGCTTTAAGAAAATATTTATTTTTAGGATATCTTGCAACTGGAGATTCATGTAAAACTATTGGCCATAGTTTTAGAATGGGATTTCGAACAGTGAGCGCCATAGTTTTTGAGGTTTGTACTGAGCTTTGGAACGATATGCAACCCTTATACATGCCTGAACCAACTGAAGAAATATGGGAAAAAAGTATAAATGGTTTCTACGAAAAATGGCAATTTCCAAACTGTTTAGGAAGCATTGACGGAAAGCATATTACCATAAAATGTCCGGATAAAACTGGATCTAATTACTTTTGTTATTTGCAAAAGTTTTCTTTCGTTTTACTAGCTATCGTAGATTATGATTACAAACTTATCTGTTTGAATGTTGGAGGATATGGCAGAAATAGCGACGGTGGATTGTTCGAACAATCTATTATGGGGCAAAGACTTGATAACAAAACCTTTAATGTCCCAAAAGATAAACCTTTGCCATTTCAAGATGAGTGTACACCTTGTGTTCTTGTTGGTGATGAAGCTTTTCCACTAAAGGAATATTTAATGCGACCTTTTCCACATCGTCAATCAAAATCTGATCTAAGAAAGGAAGTCTTTAATAAAAGGTTGTGCCGAGCACGCCGTGTCGTGGAAAATGCATTTGGAATGTTATCCAATAAGTGGCGGTTTCTTCAGACCTATTGAAGTAAAAGTTGAAACAGCCATAATTATTGTTAAAACTGTTTGTGTATTACACAATTACTTGCTCATAAAACAGTGTGACTTGCCATCCAATTTATTAGAAAAAAATGAAGCGTACCCTGGAACCATTAAAAATAGAAATGATTACAGAAGATCAACAAATACTGCATTTCAAATTCGTCAAAGATTTGTTTCGTTTTTTAATGACAATAATTAATAATTAAAATAAATATTTTAAGGAAAATACATTACCTACTACAAATATGTTATTTTGTACTTACCAGTTACCCCTTCAAACGACTCGGCAATCTCGTCCCATATTTTGTCTTTTTTCTTGATATTTTTATACTCACTATTAGTGAGATCATACAAAATTGGTTTAACACGAACACTTTCGATAAGCTCCTCTGTGCTCAACATGTTTTGTCCTGCAGAAGATCGCGCGAATTGAGCGGGCAAATAGTGTAAGCAGCGTTCTACCGCCGAACGCCAAGCGAGACGCGGACAGTTCGCTGCAAAACAAGCGGGCGCGTGTGGTAGATCGCTTAGGTTTGCCCTCTTTAATTATTTTACACGCACAGCGTTTGAACGCATCGCCACCGCGTCCGCCACCGCGTTCGCGGCCGCTCCGGTTTGCGCGAGCCTTAAATCAATTCAAAATAAAATTGGGTGGAAGTTTTGAATAAAACTGATATTTATCTTGCGTTTCAGGCATTTTTGTCAACATTCTCGTATTATTTTGAGACAAATTTTATAAAATTACCTACTCGTTCAAAAAATCAGAATAAAAAAAATGTGTTAGGAATCACACGTTAAAAGGTAAGACCTTGTTAGTCCTTAGCTCGCACAAGTTTCTCGACTTCTGAGAGTTGTCGTTCGTATGGGGACGATAGCTGATTAACGGTAAAACAGATTTTAAACAGATCACACATGAAATGAAACAATCTAGTCAAAATTTAAAAGACCTTTTCAACCTACAACAATTTTGTCCCGAACTGAAAAACATCTATAAAGTCAGAAAAAAGAGTCACGATAATTTGATAACTAAAACAAAAAAGGAATATTTTGAAAACAAAATAAAGAATTCAGACAATCCTTCAAGATCTGCATGGCAACTAGTGTCAGAGCTATCTAATAAATCTAAGGCTATTAAATCAGACATAACTATAAACGATAATAACATTATTGTTGACGATCCGAAAGACGTTGCTGAACTTTTCAATAAATTCAAGAATGTTTGTAATGAGTTGTCATTCTAATCAAACGAATCGAGTCCATCGATCTCAACTAGTTCGGATCAAACAATTTTCTTAGTATTATGAATAGATAAAAATCTCAATTGGAAGGCTCACTCCCATTACCTAATCTCAAAATTGAATTCGATTGTCTTTCACTTTAGAAATTTGCGGCATGTACTCAATATTGATCAATTGATACAGTTCTACTATGCACAAGTTGAAAGTAGGCTACGATACGGTGTGATATTTTGGGGTTTATCTACTCTAGCAAAAGATATCTTCGTGGTACAAAAACGAATTTTACGATCAATGACGGGGTTTTCACAGACTGATTCATGCAAAGATATATTCAAGAGACTGAAAATATTAACATTACCATGCTAGTATTCGACAATAATGATGAAATTCATGTGAGGAATAAACAAAATCATAGTTTCAATATAAGACAAAAGAATGATTCGGAAAATTGAAAATAACTCACCAATCTCCCAGTCATATGACTCCTAAAATATACAGTGCTCTTCCTTCAAATGTGAGAAACTGCATGACAAAACAATCATTCAAATATAATTTGAAATCATTTTTGGTAGAACAGTGTTTATAAACTGGATGAATATTTGTCGTGGCAATTTGCGGTGAAATCAATTTTTTAGTATCAGTATTAGTATTATTGTATTTTAAATGTAAACAAGTGAGTTTTTCCATATGGTTTGTAACTGTATTAAGGAAATAAATGACTATTATTATTACTATTATTACAAGGAGGAAGCTCTGTTTAAAGTGTATGTCGCGCGACTACTATTGACCAAAAACCAGAAAGTCTGAGCAGTATTTGGCCATGCTTACACATAACAAACCGGAATTTTTGCATCGGTATGTGACAATGGTTGAAACATGGATCCATCATTTCACTTCGGAATCAAAACGATCATCTGAGTGGAAAGTAACTGGTGAACCTCGTCCAAAGCGCACGAAAGCACGACAATCGGCTAGAGAGGTTATGACCTCGGTATTTTGAGATGTGCGTGGTGTAATATTCATCGACTATCTTGAGAAGGGAGATACCATCGACAGTAAATACTTATTATATAGCGTTATCAAAGCGTTTGAAGGCCGAAATTGTGGAAAAACGACCTTATTTGAAGAAAAAGAAAGTGTTGCTTCATCAAGAAAATGCACAGTGTCACATATTGATGAAAACGATGACAAAATTGCATGAAATTGGCTTCGAATTGCTTCCGCATATATCATCTTCACCAGATTTGACTCTCAGCGACTACTACTGTTCGCAGACCTCAAAAAATGCTCACGGTAAAAAATTTTTGCTCAAATGAAGCGGCAGTTGCTGAAACTGAGGCCTATTTGGAAGCAAAATATGAATCGTTCTACAAAAGTGATATTGAAGTGGCAAGAGCGGCGCTGAAATGATATTGTGACTCTTAATGGAGATTACGTTGATGAATGAAGCCCATTTTGAACAAAAAAAAACGCGTTTTCTTTCTTAAACTCGGGGATTTTCCGCCTAGGATGTTCCTATGTTCAGACGGATGCGAAAAATATTCATACCCATATATGTCAATATCTCTCAATCAGCAAAAATGCTTTGTTAAATCTGGATTAGTTCTGTTAGGAATGATATTGAAGGATCTGTTAAAAAAATAATGCTGAAAACATTTAAAGCAAGGGTTTAAAGTAAAAAAATCAATACTAAAATTACCTTATCATACCTATTATAAAAAGCGAACAAACACTTCTTCTCTTTTACGTTTAAAATCAACACATGCTTTATCTACATGAAGTGGGGCTCACTTTGAAATAACGCACTGAGCGCCCGCTAGCCGCGCAAACTCACCTACTTTTTGCCGGCAGGACGTGGCATGCCGCCACCCGCCCCCGAGCCGCGAGCACGTCGCTAGCGTTTATACGCAATGAATCGGTTTCTGTTATGAAAAAGTATAACATTAAACGTCACTACGACACCAAACATGCAAATAAGTTTTATAAATACAAAGGCAATTTCGAAAGGACCAGGTCAACAACTTAAAAACAAAACTTTCAGCACAGCAACAACTATTTACAAGAGTGAATTTAGAGTCAACATGTGATGTAAAAGAGAGTTATGCAGTAGCTGCAATACTCGCAAAAAATCAAAGCCATGTTCAGTCGGTGAAATTGTTAAAGAGTGCTTGTAAAGTGTCGCGGAAATTAATAAAATGAAAGAACTAGCAGCATTGTATCCACTCAAGGATACCACAGAATCACGAGATTTATTAGAGGCTGTTCAATCAACCATAGACCGCTTTTCGTTACGATTGAACAACATGCCGGGTGTAACAACTGATAGTGCTCCAGCAATGGTTGGAAGACCTGAAGGTTTGGTAAAACTTATTGAAAATGAGGTCTGTAAAGTTGGCAATACGTCGATGCAAAATTTTCATTGTATTATTCATCAAGAGGATTTATGTGCCGAATCTCTCAAAATGGATCATGTTATGACGATAGTGAACTTTATGAAGTCGAAAGATTTCAACCACCGTCAGTTTCAAGAATTTCTTAATTCCTTGGACTCAGAATATGGTGATGTTTTGTTTTATGCAGAAGTAAGATGGCTGACCCATGCCAAAATGTTGAAAAGAGTTTTTGACTTGAGGCAAAAAATACAATCATATTTTGAAAGCAAATCCAGGAGTATTTTCGAGTTTCAAGACGACGAGTGGGTATCCAACTTTGCATTTCAGGTAGATATAACTAGCCACTTAAATGAACTCAATATTCGTTTACAAGGCAAATGTCAATTGATTAATAACATATATGATCTTATTTCTGAGTTTCAATTGAAACTTGTGCTTTGGGAACCGCAGCTACGTACTAAAAACTTCACTCATTTTCCTACACTTTCAGAGCGACCAGATATCACATCAGAGATAGCGGCTAAATATGCATCTCCAACATCTGATTTGAAAACCGAATTCGAAAGCCTATTCCTAGATTTTAATAAGCACCGACTGCTTTTTTTTTGCACTTGTAACACCATTTTCTACAGATGTAAGTTCCTTGCCGGGTCATTCACGAATGGAATGTCGCGAAATGCAATGTGATGCACAGCTAAAAGAGAAATTAAATCAGGTTCGCTTGGAAGAATTCTATAAAAATTATTTTGATGAAGAGAAATATCCTGCGTTTCACAAACATGCTCTGTTCATGATTTCATTATTTGGTAACATTTACATGTGTGAATAACTAGAATGAATCATATCAAATCTCAAATGAGAACACGGATTACTGATGCTCATCTTGAAAATTGTTTGCGGGTAGCAACGACATCAGTCGAAGTTGACATTGATCAGCTTAGCTCTGATAAACAAAGTCAGATATCCCATTAATTTACTATTTAGTTACCTAACAGAATTTTGCAGAATTAAAATGTGTAACTTAAAATATTTTGTTCGAGAATTATGCAGAAATGAAAATGTGTCACATTTTGTTCCTAAGAAACACTAAATATAGTGTTTTTTTTGTGCGCTGCTTAGTTAGAGTGCATGTCAGATAACTCTGCGCGTGACTGGGGTGTTTTCTTTGCTAGTTACAGTACATTTTTTGTTCTAAGCGCTAACTAAGTTCTAATAGGAAAAATTAGAATCTGATTTTGACTGTGTGCAGACTTGTCTGGCGCGCACTATACATAAAATTTGGTAATGCGGCCCAGGGTAAAATTCTACTTCCGAATTTTGGCCCAAGTGCCGAAAAAGTTGGCCACCCTTGATTTAAAGTGTTTTGTTTCATTTTAGATGGATTTCCTTGTATGAAGCGGCGAGAGACAAACATTAAGGATCTCACGACCCAAAGATCGACTGACCTTAGGTGGGCCACTTGTTGTTGCGAATTGAAATTTTTATTGATCACAAGTATTTTTATATCTCCTTTTAATGAATTGCAGGATGTAGCCGTTACTACGTGGTAGTAACGGCTACATCGTATTCGTTGTACAAGTGGCGAAAAAACATTTTATTTCTCATTTCTCATGATGTCTTCGTTTCCTTCAGATCTTACGAAAAAAGTGAAACATATTTGAAGAGGAGATGCAAACTACATTATTAAATATTATATAGTTCGAATTCAGATCAGTGAACTTCCATATTCGGATTCCATTTTCCACAATTCTTTGTTGTCTCATTCTACAGAAAGCTTCTGCCTAATTCATGTATTCGATAGTACTCGAGTATATTCCGGCCATTCTGTGTGAATATTCAAATTTATGTATTCCGTTTCAAGAGATATAGGTATAGACTCTTGAAAAGTCAGACAACCTAAACATGAATCTGCACTGGATTACGCTACGCTATAAAGAACAACTTGAATCCCTCGGAACCTATAAAAATGGGATATCTCCACATTAACATATTTTGAACAAACAGGAAACAATTTCCGGAAGACCCATATTAATGAAAAAGCAGGTTTTTGAGAAGGATGAATTGAAAAAATTATTTAGGATTTTACTCTCTTAATAATTATTCCTCGTTTCTTTTTATATATACGACGTTTATGGCAGCAACCTGGAGTATCTAGTTATATGAACAATTCTCTGAACTGTTTTCGTGAATTTGTTTTTTCAATTAGTGCTAATAAGTTGAAAATGAGACTTTTCATATGGAACCTGTAATGATACATCGCTACTCTTCCATTCATTACGTTCTGTATTCTCTTTGAATGATATTTTCTCATATTCCAAATATTTGGTATAGAAATTAGAAAACAATACCGAAATAATTATTGTATCATTACACAAGGCGAAACGCTCATCACACTGATTGGTGACAAAAATTCAGCTCTAGTACCATTTTTTTCAACCTATCTGTATACAATAGTTGGTCGATGAAATTTTGACACTTTATACAATTAGGAATGATTTTATCGATGAAGATGCAGACCTTTCTTTCGAAGTAGTAGTTTATGATGTGGTTTGCTTTGGTTCAGTAGAAGTGAGGTTTGATTTTTGCTGTTTGTATTAGTGTCCATGAGCAATGATACTGTTATTCCTCGACCACTCCTGATTCTTCGAGCCAGATCTGAAATCCTTCTATTTGGGCATTCATAAATGTGATAAAAAAATAAAACAAATTTTTAAATTTCCCAATGAAATTTAATATTAACACTATTTCACTTAAAAGTATTCAGCTGAACGAATTCACGTTTGATATTACACGAGAAACACTGAGAAACTTGCCTCTTTTCTGATAGAAATTTCTACTGAAGCTGATGAATTCGATAATCAATATTTTGTTAGATTTTTTTGATGTTTTCTCTGAATTCAACAACATCGAACTACCTGGTAATTTTGTAATTATCAGATTAGATGGTGCATCCCTTTTCAGAAATGTCTATTTAGATGCCTGTCTCAGATCTATTGACAAAAAATAAGAACATATTTGTCAATTTTGTGATATTCATGAAGACAAATTTTTCAAACTATTCACTTTCTCTTTCAACAATACATATTTATCTTTCAATAATGAAATATATGAACAAACTTTTGGTTGTATACGTTATGGATGACCTGCTAGATTTGGTCTTACAGATACTTCCCTTCAACTTTCTTTTCATAAAAAATATGTATAAGATATTATCATCTCCCACCCTAAATATGGAATATCTGAGATTGTTAATATTTTCAACAGTTGAAACCCCTACACACAGTTTATCATCGGAATAGAAAACGAGGAACAATGGGATTCTTTCATTGACACTAATTTCATCAGAACACCTGAGAATATCGTCCTCATTGATTTGTATCGTAAACCTGTCACTTCTGGTGAGTTCCTCAATTACTGATCACATCACAAATAGTTGACGTTGTTTTGTCAAACAAATGAAAAATCGCATTCTCCAGATTATCGATACTTCATCTCATTCAAAAAAACCTTAATATTTTATTACAATTACTCATCAATAACTCTACCATTGATGTTCAAGTTTGAATAATAACCAGTTGGATTGAAAAAGTCTAATAATAATACAAATGAGACTAAAGTACCTCCAGATTACATTTTGTTCTCTTCTTTACCTTACATTCGTTATGTGACACCTAAGTTATGCAGAATTTCAAAAATTCAGAGTGTCTTCAGAACCATTTAAACTAATAATGGATCATTTTCAAAACAAGATTAATCTTCTGTAAATTTCCAAATAGAATTACTTTACCCTTACCATTGGTAATTCTATCATATCTACCATTGGTAGAAATGAATATATTGGTCAAACATCAGGACTACCCAAAGATAGGATTACTTCTCTCAATTAAATTCGAAGAAAGTCATATAATGGACTACAATTTCACTAAAAATTTAACAATTGAAAAAATGAATCTGAAAGATTATTCCTGAAAATGTCATTACTATTACAACTGTCTTAATAGAAGGTCAGATATTAACCACCTCAGCGAAATCTGTGCCTTTCTGCTTAGCATTGATAAATACATACATAAATTCCAAAGTAGAAACACTTCTGAAATTTCACCAGAATGAATTATAACGTTAACTCTTTCACATATATCCAATAATAAATAAAATTATTTTACTCAAATCCAATTATCTCATCACTCAATATTTTTAAGTTTCTCTTCACATAACTGATAATTTCGTATTTCTATGAATAAAATTACATTTAAACTTTCATAAAATTGCACAGAGCTGAAAATACATTCAAGCAATTTCTTGAGGAAGAACTAAGTAATTCATTTTCTTACCGCTTTCTTCTACGAGTGGCCTGTAATGCTGAAAACACCTAGTACCTGATGTCTTCCACTTGAAACAGACTCTATGTGAAAAGTAAAAAAATCAGTTGAGTCACTTTAACCATTGATTTTTATTTTGAATGAGTTATTTACTGATTGAAATTATCACATATTCATTTAACGATTGTAGAGTAGGTAGTATAATAAAGGAACTCCTGAATATTCCCAGTCCTGGTGTGCCTATCGATTCACATGTAATTTAATTGTTGGTTGTTGTGGTATTTGTGACAAACAGGATTTCGTTAGATGTATGTTCACTCGGATACACTCACTGTATAATCTCTCGGATGAATCAGTGTTGCGTACCTTCAATGTGTCGTGTATTCAAGTGTTCTATAGCGTCAAAGCATTACACCCCTGGTGCTTGTATCTCCAACCTGAACTTCCGCTGGCGTTCATGAAGGTAAGGATTAGTGATTCATTGTTTGCTGATAGTGTCATGGAACAATTTCAGATTATTACTGTTCCATTATTCAAAAACTGAGGAATTACCACATCGGTATGGAATTTCTTAATGATTTATTTTCATAAATTAGACCTTGAGATTTGATCTCCACAAACTTCATTTCGAGAAATATATCACGACAGTGATTTGAATCCCACTCATCGTCCTTCTGACGAAAGACAGTTGAAAGGGTAAGGAAAAAAATTTCCAACCTGAAGAAAATGAAGATCACAAACAAGTGATTTGAATGCTACAAGTTGCTTCTTACGCTAATATTTGTATACTACAGGTAACTACAATTAAGACTGCCCCTCCATCAAATTACCTAAACCTCTACCATTTTTATATATCTTAGGTACCTCTTCAATTATGATTACCTGAAGTATAAATAATACTTCCTCGATTTTTCAAGAAAACAAGTTCAATAATGGTGATCAATTCAAATTCAGTTGGTCATTAATTAGAATGTTTGAATTTTGAAGTTTATTAATTTCCATTGCTTCCAAATGATTCAGTTTCAAACCTTCATTTTCTATGTGAAAAATTTCGAACTCTTCTTAAAGGATATGATTTTCTTCTGAAAGATGATTTGAATATGTTGAACTTGTTTTCTTATTTACCTAGCTCATATGATGTTCCTGGATTCGATACCCGAATGTTCTGCCAGTTTGACCAATATATACCTTAGGACACGTTCCACACTTTAATTTATATACTCCTGATTTCTAGAATTTGAATATTTTGCCTTTATTATTTTTAAATATCTTTACCAACGTATTACTTGTTCTATATGAACAAGATATGGAATTTTTCATGAAAAATCGTCGAATCGCTATTAGAAAATTTGATGAGGATGTCTGAATATCAGTTGACTCATGCCATTCAAATATTTTTGAGAAATTTGGACATGAAGCGTATGGCAGCGAAGTTTGTTCCAAAATTGCCAAATTTTGACAGAAAACCGTCGCATAAGCATCGCTTGGAAATAGTTGCATGACGTCAACAATGATCCAGATTTGCTTGAAAGGATCATAACCGGTGAAGTATTTTTCTTGCGTGAAATTAAATGTTTATATGAGAAAAGTTGTTTCCAGAGGACTTTTTCTTCCGGTTTATGTCTGATCTACACATCTTTGTGTATAGCGTTAATTTTTTTAAATTGATTCCGTCCTTTCTTTAGAAGATTCCCACATTATTTGAATCGAAATGGAGAAGTAGAAGGCTATAAACTTTCTTTCCCAAAAAATAATCTCTCCCAAAAATATACTTTTTCAATTCAAATAGGTACATGTTTATGATATCGATACCAATGTCCAATCATCCCCATAGGAGAGCCTAGGTCAAAAATAGCATGCCAACTTTGATCAGTGATTGAGGTTGTGCTCACCGTGACGTAGTTCATGAGGAGTTGTTGCCACATAGTCGTACGGTCAATAAGGATTACTATCTTGAAGTGATACGAGAAATAATACGAAGAAAACATCCGGTATTATGGAAAAAAAATTAATTGCTTTTGCATCACCATAATACTCACTCGTCATTGTTTGTTCGTAATTTTTTGGTCAAAAACAACACCGTAATTATGCCTCAGCCACCGTATTCACCAGATTTGGACCCCTGTGATTTTTTCCTGGTCCCAAAATTGAAGAGAACCAGTGAAGAACGACGTTTTGCGACGATTCAGGAGACAAACGAATCGCTGAGGGAGCTCAATGACATACCAAAAAGTGCATATCAGAATTACTTTGAGGAGTGGAAAAAACGTTAGCATAAGAGTATTATACCTGACGGCAACTACTTCAAAGGAAACAAAATGGAAATTGATGAATAAACGAATATTTTTGGGAAAAATTAAAATTCACTTCATGTTTTGAACAGACAGCATATGTGCAGAAAAAGCTGCACAAATATATTAAAAATGAGTTCAAATGTTCATTATATAGAAATTAAAAAAGACAAGAAATGATAGTGAGAAAAAGAAAATGGAAAAATCAAGCTCCTTCACGACTTAACGATTGTTATGATCCACAAGTGTGATCGGAAAATGACTGATACTTTGAGCTGATTCATATTTTCATAAGATATATTTTTGTCCATGATTTTCATGTTTTAGTGAGTTGCATTAATTTTTTTCGTATATCTATCCACTGCACAATTATTCAATATATAGACAGTTCCTATGAATTATCTTTCGATCAAGTGACTTTCAGTTGAAGTTGTTTTGGTGGGTGAAAGCAAGTTCTAAGTTTCCTGAGTAATTGGTTTCTTCTCGCTGAAGATTGTTGATACCGTTTTTCCACTACATTTTTTTCCACACACCAACTGCATTCATTTGGTAATAGGTAAATGTAAGCCGTTATTTTTGTCCACGTTTGTGGCCTTCATGAAGCTGCTACGGATTTGAAGCAAGTTTTAATTTTATAATCAGATCCATTTCTTTTTATTCTCTTCTGAAATAGGAGAGGAAAAGTACCAGTTGTAGCGATTTTCCTTCCGAACTGTTGTCACCTTTTCGCCAACACCAGTTTTTTGAAGTATCCATTTTGTTAAATATTCTTCTTGAAGAGGCTCAGTTTCAGATGGAACTTTCCTTCATGTTGCTGACTGAACGATCTTCATGGATCTGAAATATCACTTTTTTTTATAGATTGATGATTGTCGTATTCGTGATTCTGTGTAATGACTTACTTTTTTGAAATGTTTCCACTCATTATTGGCTCTATCCACCAACACATATAGTAACGAAAATACATTGGGGGTTCCTACTATATTACGACTTTCATCTCAAGCTCTCTCAAGCTGTTAAGGTGGTGCAGATATGCGTCCTGTTATGTTTCTCAATAGTTTCATATTATGAAGGTGTTGTAAACTTATCTGAAACTAGACTCGGGGCTTCTTGTAGACCTCTCCACCGGTTCAAGTCATTATGAATTTTCAATCTTTATTTTTTTTCTGGAATATAAATGAAATTATAATAACTGTACACAATATTTTGTTTTGCTAATATTATTATCAATTAATTCAGATTACAATAATTTATACTTTCGGCAACTGCCCGAGAAGTGGAGCTTTTTCTTTGAGGAAGTATAACTTTTCCGACCTAGTCCGGAAAGTACATACTTCCCCGACTAGTCCGGGAAGAATCACATCGTTGGTGTAAATATGAAAATCTTGGTAGGTATGGTTTTGATGAATGCAGTTGATGATTACCATGAAATGAAATTGATATGAAACTAGTTGAGGTTTCAATTTTTGGACGTCGCAATTATGGAAAGAAGCAGTCATGATGAGTTGAAAAATTTGCCTTGCGAAATTTGCAATGAAGCAATTATTACCTGAAAAGTCCGAATACGAAAACGTTTATGATGTGTTGTCGAAACGAATGGATATGAAAAAATGTAAAACTATCAGAGTGCATATAATTTTGGCTACATACAAATCAATTCAAAGAACTAAGATTATAAAAAAAATCACATCAAAGGTGCTGCTTCGTTCCCTCCTGTTCATAAAAGAGGACATATGTCTCATCGCTCACAAGTGACTTTGACGAAATTGGGAACACGTTTGAATCGTTGTATTCATGCCATGTGCCACTATATGGGTATTTGCAATATGTTGTGTAATGTCCGTTGTAAGTAGTCCCACTGTGATTTGAAAGTGCATATAGATTATAACGACAAGGAGCCACATTGTCTGCTGCATAACTGCTCATATCTAATCCATCTGAAGAAATGTCAATGGAAACATTCAATTTGCCTCTGAATCTTTCCGTTGGAGAGAATCTTTTCAAATGAATTACTTAAAAACGGAGAAACTTATAGATTGATAATGACTTTGTACATTTTCTCTTTTGCTTGCACCTCGAACACATTGGTTTTTCATCTCTATCCAGAGTTTCCTCTATTGTGAAAGAATCCAAGCAATATGACAAACCCAATTGGCCAGTTCTTTGTGGTATGGGAAGAGACAAATCCCAGAAAGGATCAAAGGTTGATGGGCAGAACCCATGAAACGAGGGACAAATCTTTGAATCTGATTTTTGAAGTAGACAATGTTGATTACTCTATTAGATGAATCTTCTGACCACAATTCCTTGATAACTTCGGCGAACGCTTTGATTAAAACACCTTTCATACTAGAAATACTAGTATTGATATCTTCCATGTATGTACCCTTTTTTAGGTATTCCAGCAACCATTTCGTGATTGATAAACATTGGATTATACTGTTCATGAAACAGGTGTTTCCAAGATTTTTTAACCCATTAAACCCAAGAGTTTTAACTGAAGAATGTATCACCGATTTTCTGTTGCAACTACGTTTGTCACTACTATCTTCTGAGTGAACACGAATACGATGATTCACCCCTTCATTGGACTGATAGAATAAGGAATTCGAAGTAAAACTGCTCAAAACTGAATTAGAGATTAGTTATTTTGGGGACTGTGAGGGCTCAGCCAGAGGACCAAACTCAGCCTCATTTAGAGTTCCCAGTTCCTTTTCTGTCAAAGCTTGACCGTTTTGCTGCGAGTCTTTCACCAAACTGCACCACTCCATTTCTTGCACTGTCTGTACATGCCGATATATTTTGTTCATGGGAAACATTGGTAATTCACTCAAGGTTTTTGATTGAGGAATTGTACCTAAAGATGAAGCTGCAATTCCTCTTTGAATCAGAATGCTAATTTTTTGAATCAAGAAAGAGGTAGCTCTTGGGTCATTTGTCTCTTTGGCTACCCTAATGCCGATTTCACTAATAAACTCCGATGCTTGGGGGCCTAAGGTACCAAATGTTCCGATTCCTATTGCATAAAAAATGAAATTATCTCCCAAATAAATGTATTTTCGTGTTTTTGACAATTCCGCTAATAAAGCTGCTGCACCGCTGGATACAGAAGTCGAAGGAACGTGACAAGGAGCCAAAGTATCGACGCATGTGAAATCCCAGATAACCGGTTTTCCTTTCTGCCAAGGAATGAGAGTCATTCCATCTGTTCGTTTCCCATCATCGCTGCAAGTGCCTGGGGGTTCTAAGATGGAAGGTATATTTGCCGAACCTAAGGCACGTTTGATGACATCATTTACAGCTTGATGATGGGCAAAGCGCCCGGCGCTATATCTACAACTCAATCCATTATATTGGCTTATTTTCCGCAAAAAATCTTGAATTGTGAAATCATCTATGTCGTGAAGTATATACTGTACTTAATGTTGAAAAGTTCTATTTTGGTAAGAAAACTGACCAATTCCTTGATTAAAATCAGTGACGAACGTAGTGAACAACACTACATTTTGAATTATTCACATGAAAGTTTACGAAACAATGATACATGTTTCACTACATAGTAGCTTCTTCAGCTATATTCAGTACCAATTCGACCTATACGCATAGTGCTCCTTGCAAATTTCGATCAAGGAGATCATTAATACTTTCACAAATCACGTATATCACGGCCGGCAGAAGTATCAAACTGATAGTTGAAATAATTGCCGTGAATGGGGCTCGCCAGACGCCTCTAACATGACTCCAATAAGAGAATTGATACCCCAGAAGAAGCAGATGTCCGATAACCATAATATCTTAACCATAATGAAGTTGATACTGAAAAAACTAACTGTCACCCATTATGAGATGGTTGGATATAATGTCGTGTGTGAGAGCTACTCAGATACGTGTCGTCTTCAGCGAGTAGAGTCTGACGGAAGCGTTTTCTGAGAATTCTGTCACAGAGTAGTTTCTGAGAAAACTGACGAACATCTGAGTTGGCGATTGCTGTTGTTGGCAAGCGCCTTTGGAGCCAGGAAAGCTCAGGTTCTTGTGGAGGAAAAGAAAATTTGCCTATTTGTTGTCGATCCAACTATTCCAGTCCGTTATTTCATCTTCGTTAAGTTCTCCGAATTCACGTAAAGTCAGTCATCGATCTGAGGTCCGTCTAGTAGAATCCGTCTCTCGCATTTCTTTCCGGAATTCAACTACAACACATGTGAATATTTTGATTATTTTTGAATATATGATGTTCGTACTTTGTCTGTACATAGTTATCAAGAATGCACCCGAGGTGTCTTTCTTACTGTCGAATACTTGTGAATCCTCATTATAATTGGCGTTAGTTGGTCTCAGAATAGATACAGAGAAGATTTCGATAGACAATTTACGCGGTGGATAGAATGAGTCACGATGACAAACTTGACCTTGATGCAAGAACGGTCAACTGTCACCAGTAATCAAGTGCAGGACCATTGAAAAGTCGCAGGGCGAGGTTTCAATAATTGATCATAATTTTCAAAACAAACTTATTCAATGGAGATGTGATTCTAGTATCCTCCTCAATCAAAATCTTCCTACTGAATATCAATTTTGTCATAAGAGATCAAATTCAGTAATTCAGAAGTTTCTCCAAATGTTTGAATATATTGATTCCTGAGCTTCCCATGAAATTTCGTTTTGAAGTTTCTTCATACAAGTGTAATACTTCGTAGTGATGAATAACTGCATGTTACTCTACCAAATCAGCATCGTTTTTGGCAGTATTTCATTTTATGAAAATCATCTCTTTTTGAAAATTAATCTCTGGAAGTGGAGCATCTAGTTTATAGAGTCTACTTAGTGACGGCGCAAGTCCTAAATTTAATGTGGACAAGGTACATATAAATCCTTCTTCTTGCACCTCTGATGGTGCAAGAAGAAGGATTTATAAAATAAGACAAACATTTGAAATTAAACAATTTTTCATTCATTATGAAACACTCACCAAAATGTTTCCTGAAGTACTTTTTTGGAACATCAAATAACAAAATTAATGATAATAATAATAATGATAAAAACTGGACACCTGGTCTTATCAAAGCGCCTGACTTTCGCTTTCCTCAGGTCGAGTGTGCTGAAGTCGCATACTGAGGGGTTCATCATCGCTTGCCAGGATGGTGTCTTCAACACCTAAGTATACCGAAGTCGCGTGATGGGTATGGAGGTTCCTGACACAAGGTGCAGGGCCTGCTGCGAGGCGCCCGAGATCCTAATGCACTTGCTATCGGCATGCCCAGCATATGCGGTTTTGGCCTATATCCACCGAATTAACGCGGCCCTAAGAGTGCTATATTACCATCTAAGGCATTCTTACGGTATTGACGAGACACCGGTGTTGCCCTACGCTCTGGGGGATATTAAATCCATTGTGGGGAACAAGAAGTGTCGGATTATTGGAACTATTCGTTCCCCACCCTCAGGCTCATACAAGGTAATAAGCCTGATGTAGTCCTTCTCGATCACCAGAGCAAGACGATATTTGTCGTTGGAGTTTTCAGCACCTGGCGAGACGAATATCGTACGAGGAGAGGAGGAAAAACGGATAAAACATCGAGATTTTCTCTTCGAACTCCGCAGACTCTAACCAGACCACTCTATTAAGATGATCGTTCTGATTATTGGAGTTCTTGGTGAAATGATATCTTCTCTACTCTCGAATCTCAGAATCATACCGGCCTGCCGCACTAAGGTAGAAATCTTAGCCGGACAGTTGCAGAAGGCTCATTGCGGTTGATCATGGCACATGATTCTCGGACTCAATGATCAGTTACGGTGATTCAAGCCCCAGGCTGAACGATCGATTTTCACTTGCTATCGTTCAACTCGTTCAACACGTTAAAATGTAAGATCTTGTTAGTCATTCTCTCGCACAAGTTTCGACTTTTAAGGGTTGTTTTTCGTAGGGGTTACCAAAAAAAAACAGATTTCAAATAGAACAGATTAGGTGAAATAGAATGACAACCAAGAGGCCAAGTTCAAAACTGCAGTGTAGAACACTACAGGTTTGTTCTACCACTTAACCCGACTCAAAAGTTATGAAAAAAAATCATGTTTAGGTCGTCAAAGTCAGTGATACTGCAGCTATTTACTCACTTCACTTCAATTGGAGAAAAAAAATCGTTTTCTTTTTGAAGAATCATACTCCCATTTTCTCCCTCTAACTCTATCTTGGTGCCTGAACCTGACGTGAGTTGTAGGTACTTGTTTCCTTCCTTAAGTATAATTAACTTATAAGAAGTGGACTAATTTGTTTGAATAGAAATTGGATAAATATAATAATATGACTTTGTATATTACTTACTTTAGTTTTTTACTAAGATAATATATATTAAATATAATATAATTCGCATAATGAAAAAAAAAGAAGGTAGATTCTCGCGCAACAAAACGAAGATTTGAAACGACTGTGTTTTGAAAATATGTTTAAAATTTGTTTTAAAATATGTTTTTTTCGTTAGCCAGCCATCGCACCCCTACGAAAGCCAACCTCCAGAAGTCGATACTTGTGCGAGCTAATGACTAACGAGGCCTTACCTTTCAACGTGTGATTCTAACACGGGTTGGACGGTGGCAAGTAAAAATCGAGCGTTCAGCCTGCTGCTTGAACCATCGACTCCCACATCGGCCGACTGACTGAGTGAACAAATCACCCACTTCGAACCGTTCGGCTACCGACCGACCGAAATTTTCAATCGTGTTGAGTTTTCTAGTGAAGAAAACTAAAATAGATATGAGTATAAGTATAATAAATACTTCTTACCTTATTCTTGATAAATGAAATAAACATAGGTGTTATTTTTCTTCAAGACACAATCTTAATTTCTAATTATTAAACACGTATAATCGTTTTAAAACTATGTAACTCTATCATTCATTCTTACATCAAATACTTTCAGGAGTTGTAATATGGAAACATGAAGCGAGGCTGCGTCTGTTTGCGATCCTTTGATTGGGTGTCTATTAAGGAAAAGTCCCGAGGTCTCTGACCGAGGATTCCCCGCGAAAGCAAACACCAAGTGATGTTGCCAGACTGAATAAAAACGAATTATTAAAAATGACAAAGATAATGACTTTTCAATTAAATTTTTTTATAATATATTATAGTTTATCAGGAAAGAAATATATTCACGTATTTTTCATTCATATGCTTCCGTGCGCAGAAGACGGAAATATCTTTATAAAAAATTTGAAATGAAACTTTCTATGTTTTTCTTTACCACTTGTAGGGCCAGCCCCTCCGAGTTACTCATGGAGGAAGTAATATGCAAGTGTTGATATACACAAGAGCTTGACAATCTCAACATCATCAAAAATGATCTTCAGCGGAATGGATACTCCAAAGCGATGGTAGAAAAGACTTTGTCTAAAAGACAGCAGGAGCCTCGCAAGGAAGAGAAGCCGTCACAACCAGTGCTTGCACTTCCCTACATCAGAGGATTATCGGAGAGGATAAGAAGAATTGGTTCCAAGTACAACATTAGAACCTATTTCAGATCCGGTAACACTATCCGTAGCAGCCTCACGAAAACCAGGCCCCCAAACGCGGACTTCGATTCCAAGAATTGCATTTACCGGATACCCTGTGAGTGCGGAAAATCCTATATTGGTGAAACTAAGAGGCCATTGAATGTTCGCCTTGCCGAGCACAAGAAGCACACACAGCGAGGAGAAACCAGCAAATCAGGAATAGCAGACCATGTTTGGACCCATCAACACAACATCGAGTGGTCCCAAGCTGAGATCTTGCACAGAGAGGAACATTGGTTCAGGAGAAAATTTAAGGAAGCCACATACATGTTGTCCAACAACGTTCAGCCAGGCCAGCGTAGATATACGAAACATATGGAAACCCATCATCAAACGAAAAATGACCAACTCCCGCCAAAACGGTCATCTCTCACGGAATCAGTGAAGCGGAAAATGGAAAGTAGAGAAAGTGAAAGTATTTCAACGACCTATAAAATAGTCATCTCTCGGAGGAATCACTCCAGTCATCACCCGAAGACGATTGTAGATACCAACAATCGAAACGTCGTGAACTAACGTGACTTGGAATCTCTACACTTTTTTATTTTTTTATTATTTTCTTTTTTCATTCCTTTAATTTTTATTTATTCAATTATTATATTTTTACTTGTAGGTTATTTCACTATCATTTCATTTCAGGTTTATTGTTGCTTAATATAATTGTTATTTTCAACTATTCTTTTTTACTTGTTTCAGGGATTTCAAATCATTTTATATAGTAGACAATGGAAGTCCGAACTAGTGAAATTCTTCACGAAACATTGTCAATCACCTTCAAAAAAAAGCTCGACAATCGGTATGAAGTATCAATTTGTTGCCCAACAAATATATGCGCCACTTCTGAATGCACCACAGAGCTGCTAGTACTTCAAGCTAAGTACTGATGTACCTACGTTCTCGTTCCAGAAACAACCTGAAGGCATATGCTACAAGATGACGATCATTGTTCACCACTTGAAATACGAGTATGACTCCTACAATTTCAGTGACACTATCATTCGACTGAAAATGCCATTCACACTTTCACTTGCGATGATAGAGTGGAACTGCCATTCATCCTCAACTAGCTGGAAAGTAAATTGGTGGATGTAGCCGTTACTGGTAGGAAATCATAATGAAGAAAAGAGAATTGAAACTTTCTATGTTTTTTACCACTTCTGTTTGTGACTAACGTTACTTAAGTTTCGTCGTATAAGGACATTTTCAAACTAATACAATAAACTGATGATCTCATACCACTTAGGCTACATCCATCAATTAATTGGAATATTTTTAGGTATTGATTACAAACAAAATTCATGGCGTGTACCTTTGGATTTCACATATTTTTTTAAAATTCATTTTTGGCTTTGCGGCGCGAGGCCCTTTGCACCGCGAGATCGAGGGTAGTGGCCCACACCGCCCACGCAATCCGCCGCCTCTGAGCACACTATAAAATGCTGATACTTGTAGTCGTATGTTGATATGAATGAAGTATAAAACATGCCTTAAGAAGTTCATGTTGAAATCTCGCAATATGTTACTTGATATGTCTTGTAAATCCGTGAATCACAAACTATCGGAATTAATTGACAGTTTTCAGGAAACCGATTTTTATAACCTTGTTGGTAAAACAAAGGAAACAATGTGAAAGTTATCAGCTCTGTAATATGAATTTTCTCAATTGTAGGTAGTTAAATGAATATCTTGTATGACTTCAGGGCTTCATTGACTTCTTTTGGATTGCCATAAACACATATCCAGGAGTGTGCATAGTATTTAAGGAACAAATCCTTCCTTTCTCTCAAATGTGTGCATTTGATGTAAATGTTTGAATCATTCAGGGCCATCCCTGCTTTAGTCCCATAGTAATATGTCGTACGTGATCACCATCGATTTTTCAAGTTTCTAAATATAACACTGTGATTACTCGGCTGAAAGTTTTCAAACCTATATGTTCATCCCAGTAGTTATTGCAGTGCTTATTCTTCGAATTGATTTATTGATATGAAAAATCATTCACAATTTCCAATATACGAGTTAATAAATTGAAAAGATGAAATTTTCAAGAGAAGTTTGATTTTGGGAATAAACCTTTTCGTCTTTTTTGTATACTAAAAGTCTGCAACGTTTTTTCTAAATATGAGGTAATAACCTATCTATCCATGGACATCAATATGTCTTGGACGCACTCATATCGATGGATTTGCGAAGACTACTTCCCGAAAGCTTGTATATACTGTTGCGAACCAGAAAATTGTAAACCTCAGCAACTTTTGATGCTTCATAAAGCTCAGATCAGATCTTCTTTGGAGTATCATTCTCATGTATGAAGCTCTACCCCTATGCATACCCTGAAGCTGCTGAATTCCGTCCAGAAACGAGTCATCTGCCTGATTGGAGACACGAACATCACTTGCAACCTTGATAATCTAGAACATCGAAGAAATGTTGGGGATTTGTTTCTCTTCCACCAACAGCCGTACGTATCAGAAATACGCGGCGGACTGTGGGTGTTCAGTGTTTTAAGGTTCAACTCAGTACACCTCGAACGTTACTGTTTAGGAACTCTTTCATTTGGATTACTTCGTTTATGTGGAATAAACTTCCGCTCTAAGAGCACCTCAAGGATTTTCTTGTAGTGCTTGTGTTTTGTACTTGAAAAAATGATAAACAATCAAATGAAGTTTTAAAGTGTTTCGACACATTCTTTGATAGTATTGGCTAATGTTCTGAGTAAACTTTATGATGCAAGGATGATAACGTCTGCATTTTTCTGTTAAGATTTATGATGTGGTAAGACACGAGAGTAGGAACGATATCATTACATCAAGGACCGCAATGATACAAGTAAAGCAACTCTTTTTCAAGGTATCTGGGAAGTGCCAGTGATTTTTGAAAGTGAATCTTGATATTCATTCCAAATTTTATTTTTCTTCAGAATGATTCAGAATTCAGTCAGAGGCAAAACTCCAAGACGAGTGTGATCTTACAATAATGGTGATGAACAACATCAAGCATCACTTAAGAATAATGACAGATGTTGATGTACTTCGTAAACCAATTGATTACCTGATCTTTAGCGTTTTCCAGCTATTGTTACCCATCAATCCAATAATATTTTTTGTTAATTATGGCTAATTATATTTCATGTGAAGTAAAAACCTATAATTTTTCTACCGTAGTATGTGCTGGTCAGGCCCTAACCACCAAAGCCCAAATACATTATGGAGAGCGTGCCAGCATTATCAAGCAACGACTACTCCTCACACCGTGGGGTAAGTGATCATTGGGTCCGAGTACCCTGAGCAAGCGCAGTGAGCCAAAAATGACAGTCTTCTGCATCTGCTAAGGTTTCTGCCTTAGTGCGGGAAACCGCACTTCAATAATCAGAACAACCATCTTGACAGAGTGGTCTGCATAGAGTATGAGGGGTTCGAAGAGAATATCTCGATATATAATCTCGTTTTTCCTCCTCTTTTCCGAAGATATTCATCCCGTCATGAGCTGAAAATTCCACGACAAATATCATCCTCCTCTGGTGGTAGAGAAGAACTACATTACGCCTAATAGCTTGCATGAGCCTGAGGGTGGGGAACGAATAGTTCCAATAAATTTGGCACTTCTCGTTTCCCACAACGGATTCAATATTATCCGAAGCGTAGGGCAACACCAGTGTCTGATAAATACCGTAAGAGTGTTTTAGATGCAGATAAAGAACTCTTGAGGCCTCGTCATGTCAATGGATATAGGCCGAGCCTGCATATATGATGTCGGACGCCTCGCGGCTGACCCTGCATCTTGTTTCAGGAACTTCTATACGCGACTGAGGTAGACTAAGCTGTTGAAGACACCATCCTGGGAAGTTGTGAAGAACCCCTCAGTTTCCGATTTCAGTCCACCCGACCTGAGGAAAGCGAAAGTCAGGCGCTTTGATAAGCCTTATTGTCCTGCAGAAGTGAGGTGATCTCTGCGGCTTTTATATGAGCCTTTTGCTGAATGGGTTCCAACTCGGTGACAGAGTTGTGATCACCTCGTTCAGTGTCGAAAACTAAACCGAGTTCGTCAGCTGTTCGGGCAGGTGCCCTGAATGAAAATGCTCTAATTTCTGGTTTCTTGTGGTCGCGGATCATGAAGAGAAGGGGATCCGAACTCAGACAACTTTACAGGCTACATCCAGTACCATTCTGTCATGTAGATACTCCAAACTCAAAAGTCCACGGCCTTTCTTTTGTCGGGGGAAGTACAAAAGTGGAACGAACGATTTGGGATGCAAACTCCTATAGAGTTGTATCATTTTTTTGGTCTTTATGTCGATTCGATGCAGCTCCTCCCGAGTCCACTCCATGATTACAAACGAGTAGAGTAAAATTGGAACAGCAAGCATATTTGTTCATTTCCGACAGTTCCAATTGCCAGATCTGTCGGAGTTGGTGCTGATACTTGCCACTGCTGTTAGTTCTTGTGAGTGGCGTTGTTCCACTCCGAGGTGAGTATATCTACGTCTCTCCAGCATCAAAATAGTGTAGGATGCTTCCATCTACGATCGGCACATCCTCTCCGTAGTCCCCGCATCGTCCTCTTTTGAGATGGACCATTGCACATTTGTATATCCCTAATTTCATACCGATAGCATGCGTGTACTCTTCCACCACACTCCTGGACTGATGGAGATACTTCTCTCCAGAGGCATAAAGTTTTAGATCATCCATATAAAACAAATGAGTGCCTCCGTTTTCCAGGGATGCCTCGAGTATTTCTGAGTGCAACTGATAATGACAATAGTGTGATGCGGAAGAGAGGGGGACTGAGGCAATTGCCCTGAAATACACCCTTTCTGAAACTGACCCACCCTGCTTGGACTCTGGCTTGATCAGATATTATGGTGAAGAAAATCCGGGAGAGTATTATCACTTGTTCGAAGCATCTCACTATTTTGTCGGGTACGGCAAGGCATCTGAGTAAATGCAAGATGAGATCAGGCGATTGTATCAAATGCCTTGCGGTAATCGATCCAGGCCATAGAGAAGTTTAGCTTATACTGTATCGAGTCCTGCGTTACACATCTATGGATGAGCGGGTTTTCTTCACATCCAGAGACTCCTGTCTTCGACCCTATCTGCTCATATATCCGTTCGAACACTCGGTCAACTGCGGTGAGTATTCGTGTGTATAAGATGCGTGTAAACAACTTATAACACGAATTTAGGCATGTTATCGGTCTGCAATTATTGGGAATAGACAAATCTCCACTTTTGGGGAAACAATTTTTTTGTTGGTTCGAGATATTTTTTTTACAGAAGTTACTATGCGTGTAATGTGATTCAGCAGAAATTTTTCAGTTCTTGGAAAGCAAGAACAAGCATAGTCCTTTGAGAATTATGCCTGCAAATTAAAATGAATCAATGAGATGATTGAATGGGTTAGACCAAAAGAAAGAGATACAAATGCATGAAGCCATCAGCAGAAGCCAGCCGCACATTTATTGTATGATTAATATATCTTGTGTTTACAAGAAAATATTAAAATCACCACGGAGGCATCTATAGCTACCTTCGTGACATCCGACCAGGAAATTATATAAATATGAAGTTTATTGAGTGTCTTGATATAAATAAAGAACTTGATAATTAGACATAGCACTTAATAAATTGGAAAACCATATACACGTGTTTCGGGCTTTTGACCCATCGTTAGTATGGTGCAGCCATAGTTATAGAGGTACCTGACACAAGGTGCAGGGCCTGCCGCAAGACGTCCAAGACAAGCAAGTTCAATTGCTATCAGAATGTCCAGCATATGCGGTCTCGGCTTATATTCATCGACATAATGTGACCCTGAGAGTGCTATATTACCATATACGACAGTCTTACGGTATTTACGAGACACCTGTGTTCTCCTACGCTTCGGGGGATATTGAATCCGTTGTGGGGAACGGAAGTGCCGAATTTATTGGACCTATTCGTTCTCAACCCTCAGGCTCATACAAGCTAATAAGCCTGATGTAGTCCTTCTCGACCACCAGAGCAAGACGAAATTTGTCGTGGAGTTTTGAGCTCCTGACGAGACGAATATCGTTCGAAAAGAGGATGAAAAATGGAAAAAAAAATCGAGATTTTCACTGGTTGTTCTGATTATTGGAGTACTTGGTGGAATGATGCCCTCTCTACTCTGGAATATTCATACTGGCTTGTCTCACTAAGGCAGAAATCCTAGCTGGACAGATGCAGAAGGCTGTCATTACTGACGCGGTGCGCTTGCTCAGGGCACATGATTCTCGAACCCAATGATCAGCTATCCCACGGTGTGGGGAGTTGTTCGTTGGTTGATAATGGTGGCGCACCTCCTCGAATGTATTAGGGCTTCGCATACTACCGTAAAAAATAATGATGATACTGAAGGTCTTTATATCCCATCATAATGAACTCAAATGAAATAAAATACAAAAAATATTCAACATGGTGGGAAAAGGTCGGAGATCAGATTAGCTGCTGGTAGCACCTGTTATTATTTTCAAGCCGAAACAAAAAAAAATCAAAGAATAATGATTACTACTCGAAGTTGCAGAGGACAGCTGAAAAAAGTATCAAATATATAAATGAATGTATAAAAATGATAAATATATAATAATGATAAACAAAAAACTATAAACCTGTGCTCATTTCAGTTGTTGGTGGAGAAATTTTTTTATAATATTTCTTGAAAGTATTGATATTCATTGATTTCAAACTTACTGGAATGGCGTTATATATTTTAGATATTTGATAGGAGAACGATTACTAGAATATTTCAATGCGATGAAGAGGTGGCGTTATAGTCCCATCAATATTATGAACGTCATCTCTGAATGATATTTTTTTCATCAAATCTATGTGGAACACATCGTCTGCGTCTCATTCATAGAATAAACCAAACATATGCGTTTTGTGTGATTTGTATTCGGTGTTGATATCCCTAGGTAATTTTGAAAGAACTAAAGATTCCCAAAGGAGTGATTTGTTTATTTTTGTCAAGATACTGCCTATTACTAAAAATCAGTTTCAAGTTCAAAGTTGCCCTTTTGACACTGTTGAGGTGAGTTGTGAATTTGAGGTCGCTATCGGAAAGCAGTTCTAAATTTTTTGCTAAATTTGACGGTCTAACTAGGCGTCCTACTTCCAAGTAAATTACCTTTTTTAAGTCCTCTCTTCAATCCACAGAACTGAAACCTAGTACAGACGTTTCACTCGCGTTGATTTGTAGATAATGTTGCCTTGATTTTTCCATGATTCTCCACATATCCGAATTGATTGCCGAGGTGTTATATTTGCAGGATCAAATGTTTGATACACCCGAGTGTCATCTGCATATATTCGTACTCTGCATTGTTTGATAGAATTTGGAAAATTTGCAGTGTACAGAGTTAAGAGAAGGGGACGTAATATTGACCCTTGCAAAATTCCACTGACAACGTGGAGTGGAGACGAGACGTTTTGACCCAATCTTACTCTTTGCCGTCTATTTAAGAGATAATTTTCGAAAAAAGAAACTGTTACTGCAGACATAACTATAAATTTCATTTTAGACAAAAGAAGTTTATATTTTATTGTGTCAAATGCCTCAGTATAATCTAATAACACCAGAATGCAGGCTTTCTTATCATCGATACCCCTCAAATCATCAGTGATATTCAGTGGTGCTTTCCAAAACCACACTGGGATTGTGGTTGAATATCATATTTATTTACAAAAGAACCCAACTGAGATTCCACCACTTCCTCTGACACCTTAGAGAGTGATTGTAGAATGAGCTAGTATTAGAGTGTCACCGAGATTTAGCGAAAACCTTGGTAGATAATAACCTTATCCTGAGGTATGTTAAAAGGCACGACAGGAATAAAGGTAATCGCATTGCCGACTCTTCAGTCAAGGAAGCGGCTGGACTAAGAATTTTAGGACACATTGGCACCTACGGCCTGATGACTTCGAAAATGGCGGAACTAGTGAAATGTTACACCCATGCTCAATACCTAAAGAAATGGGATGGAATGAAAGGGTGCAATCTTGCCAGGATCACCTTGGGCGACCCTAGGAAGCTGGCGCCGAAGAAATATCTGGCGATGACCAGGAAAAATCTACGCCTAATAGTAGGATTTATGACTCGCCACTGTCAACTAAGGAAACATCTCCATAATATGGGGCTAGTAGACACATCTTTATGCAGGATGTGCTAACTGGGCGTAAATCTTTGAAGTAGTCTACAGATTTTTTTCGGAATTAGGCTGACGTATGCCGCTTTCCATTGATTCGCCATCACTTTGATAGCGAAACATGTCGTGATATTTTTGGAATGGAGTTTGTGAAGATCAGATCGTATGGTGTAGTTTATGAAATTACTATGGATCTTCATCAAGTAACGGCCGAATCAGAAAAAAAAACAATGGATTTTAACTCGCATAAGATTTTTTGTACTTCAAAGTGTTAATTTTAAATTCTAAATTTCTAAGATTATTACTATTATAGAAGTTTATTAAATTATTATTTGCTGGTACTACAGGAGTTCTATTCGAATGATAACCATTCGAAATTCATTCAATTTCATTCTGAAATTCAGGTTTTCTAAATCCATCCAGATTCTGTTCGTGCCTTTAACGTTAAGTCTGAAAGTTTTATAATAGATATGATCGTTTTACTTGATGTATGTGTTTTGTTTCTGAGTTCATCATTTGTTTGATGTTACTTGTTATCCAAGGGACGGACTTTTTGGTTATACATATGCACTTCAACGGAGCATGTTTATTTGAAATGCCCATGATACTCTCACAGAGAAAAGCAACTGCATTATTGATGTTAGACATATTGTACATACTGGAAAACGGTATAATTTCGAGATCAGAGTAGAAATCTTCTCAATAAGAGATTTCGAAGCTACGAATTGGCTTTTGGAGAATTTTTGATTTGTTTTCTTCAATGTATAGTTCCACATATGATACTTTATGATCTGACATATATGAGACCGACACCACTTCCGTAGTTATAACAATATTATCATTATTGGTGGTAAGTATAAGATCAGTGAGAGTTGCAGAGTCAACCGGGTAGGACACTTAACAGTTTGTAACAAACCAAGTGCATTTAGCATCGACATTAGTTTTTTCTTTGAATTCGAGTCTCTTTTCGAGGATTCGTTATTTAAATCGCAGGCAGAAAACTTAATCATATTCAGGAATTAAACTCGAGAGGGTGGAGTCCAATTCCTCTAGAAATTCATGGATAGAAAAGTCAGTGGGTCTGTACTAAATCCCTACACATATTTTAATTTCATCACTTTCAAACTTACCCACAATTGTTCGATTTCATCAGAAGTAAGTATCAATGTGAAACGGATGGTTTTTTGTAAATAAAGAGCCATACCACCACTCCTTCGTTGGCGGTATTTCCTCACCACTCACTTGATATCACAGACTTCACTAATAACTTGTGAATTGGACCAGGATTCGCTTATTCCGAAAATTGTATACTTCATGCTCTCAACGTGATCTTTAATAAGATTAATTTTGGGTAGCAATGATCTAACATTCAAGTGTGCAAATTTCAATAACCCCGGCATTGGATTTGTCAGTAAAAGAGTATGACAAAACTATTATTCAAAATGAAAAATATAAGGAAATCGAGGCATGTTTCGAATTTCATTTCTGATGCAAATTATAAATTTTTCCTGAGTCTGAGGTTTCTTTTAACTGTAGATATGTTTGTCTCGGTCGATTCTCCTCCATCCCGTTTTTTGTTTTCCTCTTGCATGTCAGAGTTTTTCACTCCAGATACGAGTTTTTTGTATGAATTACGTCATTGACTACTGAAAACTTGCCTTTGATTTTCACATTGAATCTTTCAGCTCGAAGTTCTTTCTGTCTTGCTACCAGATGCTTCTTTATTTCGTAATCCTCAGGTATGTTATCTTGGGAAATGACCAGCTCCTACAGAAATTAATTCAATTAGAACGGGTCTCAGTCTAAGCTGGTTTTCCCGATTCTGTATATATGTATATAATGGCTTTATCCTCTCAAGTGATATTTAGGTTTCGACGAAAGATTTCTTGAACCTTAAGATATATATCCTCACTATTATCTACATGCAGTCCGTAGATAATAAGGTTGAATCTTTTAGCTCTACGTTATATAGCTTGGGTTTTTATTTTGAGGGACTTGCAATTTTCTTTCAGGTTCGACCACAACCTTGAAGCTTCCTAATTAATCTCTCAGATTACTGCCCTGTTAGGCAATGTAAATATTCTGTTGTTTAATTTCAGCAATATATTTGGTCAACTGTTGCAATAATATTAGAATTTCCTTAGACTGCATTATACACCCGTCCTAAATATAGAATATCAGCAAATGGTTTTTGCCCGGGAAAAAAACAAAAAAACTAGGTATATATTTCAAATCGCATTTTCCATAACAATTGGTTTATATGTTCACTTTATGTACATTTAAGTCAATTAATGCATCTGCAGTCATCGAACGAGTTTAAAAAATAATGCACACAGCTACACCAACATTTTATACCCAGATGAATGTGAAAAATGCCACAGAGGTCCAACGAGAATCTTAAAAAAAAGAAAATAAACGAAGAGCGACATCAAATATGTATTCACATTTTTTAAACTGATACCACTATTGCTCTCTCGAAAACGGTAGGTCCTAAAAGAACGGTTAAATGGAACAAAAGTTGCCTTTTCAGGGATGCAAGATATTTTTCTCAGATCGACAAAATCACCAACCGGGTCTGATATATTTGCAAATGTAGGTACTGAAAATGACAGATTTTGTTTTTTGCTCTACCGCCTACATGCTCAATAATATCGAAAAATGACGTAAAAACTTTTTGATTTATTTCATGTTTTTCATGATCTTATTCATTCTGTTTTCCAATGCGATGTTTCGTTCCTTGAAATCATATATATATATATATATATATATATATATATATATATATATATTGTTATGATAAGTTTTTTTATAAGATTATTGCAAAGTTAAAGATTTTCAAATTTTAATTAGGTAAAAGTTTACATTTATTTTAGTAGTTAAAAGTTAAAAGTTTGTATTTATTTTGATAGTTCGATGTTAAAAGTTTTTCATATTATTATTAATTTGATGTTAAAAGTTCACATATTTTGTTAGTTCAGTGTTGATAGTTTGTGAAAATCAAAGTTATTCTTAGATGTTTAATTTTATTAGAAAGCCAGATACTTTACCTTTATTCAAATTCTTATCTGTATAATTTGGAGTAATGTTCATGCCCAGATCAGGCAAAGTTGTGACTTATCAGTATTAGAGTATTTCAGATCATTTCCAAACAGCACAACTAACCAGAAACCATCAATCATAGGGATAAATACACTGAAAACAGTAAAGACATTAACACAACATAATAACATACAATAAAACAGATTTACACTACAAATTAATAACAAAAATTCAATTAACACTGACATTAGGAATTTTATCTGAAAAATGATAAGAACACTCAGTACATGATTTGGATGCAACTAAAGAGTAGCCAATCAGATTGATAAATTGAAAAGGAGGTGTTAACTTCTGAAAAATGATGAATTTTGGATTCAAAATTAGAAAAATTCAAAACAAAATGTGATGAAATGTAATCAAAATTAATCATTATTAGTATTAGTGAAAATTGGGAAACAGAAATCGTAAATATAATATGTGTGAACAGTGAAAAGTGTCAAAATTGAAGAAATTTCAAAATTATTGTGAGGAAGAGCAGTAGGCAGAAAAATTTTGTCTGGTTGCCAGGGGTGAATCAATAAGGAGGAGAGGGAAGCTTTTGAATTGTCCAGACGCGAATGTTTTTGAAGAGCTGTTAGAAATTAAAAAAGGGAAAAGAAAGAGAAAAGGCCGTTTTGCAGTTTCTTATCAATATAAATCCATCAATAGGAGCCAGAGTATAAATAATAATAACAAGAAAGGATACTTACTGGAGATTTTAGAGTGTCTGGAAGAATTCAAAATTCCAATCAAGGGAAAACCAATCCAGGGAAGCTGTACCAGTTTTGAGGTATTACAATATTATTTATAATTCCCAATCCATAAGAAGAATACATTTTTTTGAAAATTTTGAACAATTCATAACCTCCAAATCGAATCAAAAGTTTTCCAGTCACAAGGAACTTCCAGTGTGAAAATCACAACTTCTGAACTTTTATTTATCAACGAATTTCATCATTTTATTTACATGAACTATTATTGGATTTAATATTAGGAAAATTTGAAAAATTCACTGACATTTAGCACAGATATTTTTAGAATCGTTTCCCACGCACGAACCACAGACATCTTAACTTTACAAGTAACTAATTTGCCGTTACACGTGAATTTAACTGTACGGAACACAATTCTAAGAATATTTTTGTTTCAAATTCAACATTTACTGTAACAATTCTTAGCATAAGGTATTTTGGTGCAGTTTTAGGGTAATTTAAGTTTGGTTTGACAAAACATTTACAAAAATTTCACATTCATTATATTTTTTTAACTTTGAGACAAAGTTTTAATTTCAAAAAGACAAACTTACAAAATTTTATTTATAACACCTTTCCAAGAACTCTACTCTGAGAAAGAGAGCTGCATGAGCTTCGATTGAGCTGAGCAACCTTGAAGAATAGAGGTAAGATTTAGAGGTAAGGACAGGTATCTGCCGGAGCACTAAGAATTTTGAAATCACAGAAAATTTTCAAATTATTTGAACTAACAGAATAACAATCAAGAATCAAATTAATTAAATTATAAATACTCTTCTAATTTTATATATATTTATAACAATATATATATTTATAACAATATATATATATATATATATATATATATATATATATATATATATATATATATATATATATATATATATATATATTTCGAGGTAAACTATTTCAAACGGAAATTGACATGGTTTCCTTGTTCATCACTCATTTTTGTAAAACAGATTTCGTTTGATGTTTCTCAATTAGTCACAGATAATACCATGAAAAGATAATTAATAAAATACTCCTCAACCATCGAATGAAACTTCTCTTCAAACAATAGTTTTATTAACGCTGAAACATGAACTGAAAATAATAAACCCATAAATTAATTAGTTAATTTAATCGTCAGTGTATTTCAGAATATGTTCAATCACATCTCCACCTCTACTTGAACAAACATGTAATCTCTTCGAAAGATTGTCATGTGTAGCGCTTCTGATCAAGTCTGGAGTCAAACTATTGAAAGCAGTTGTAACTCTCGATTTCATATCTTCCATTGTTGTTATGGGAGTAGAGTAAACCATATTTTTAATGAAATCCCACACGAAATAATCTAATGGATTGCCATCTGATTTTCTACGAGGCCAACGAAAAGGTCCATTATTACCAATTCATCTGTCTTCGAAGATTTCGGTTAAAGCTTCGCTGACTGAATGATAATTATGGGGTGGAGCACCATCCATTTGGTACCATACACGTTCTCTTCCTGGTCTATTATTTAAAATCATTTGAATTCCATTCCTCAGTAAATCTTCATATTTTGATGCATTCAAATTATCATCATAAAACTCGATATAAAAAATAGACTCATTATTTATGGCACAAAATACATTGAATTGCCCCTTTGGCGGACAACATGGAGATTTTCTGGCGCCCGATAATGACTGTTGTGTCTATTGAAAACTCCATTTTTTGTGAACTTGGCCTCATCTGTCCATATGATATTTTCAAGGAAATGTTCATCCTCTTGAGTCTTGACAAGTAACCATTCAAAGAATTTCACTCTACGAGGTAAATCAGTCTCTTTCAAATGTTGGACACAATATAACTTATAGGGATGCCATTTATGCTTATTAAGATTTCGACAAATTGTCACGTAGGGTATACCTATCTCCCTTTCAGCCTCGTGCAGAGAAGCATTTGGAAATGCATGAAAGTATCCAAAAACTGTTATACCATTGTCATCATCATCCACTTTAGTCTTCTTACGAATGATTTTTGGACAGAAGGTTCCATTCAACCTACAGTTTTTTAGTAGTCGATTTATCACATTATTATTCGGCTTCGGAAGTTGTGGATATCTTTCATGAAATACTCGACATGTTCGACTTACAATTCTATTGCACTCACCATAAATTATTAATAAATTCAAGAAATCTTCATTACTGTAACCTAATCTTGACATTATTCTATTAGAATTGGTAACTATCACAATCAGTCAAAACCACCAACGAAAGTCTGACGTTAAATAATTGGTTTATTTATTTTTCCAAACCACACTATTGAAAAATAATAATGTGTACTGTTGTACGTTAGAGACCAATACCACAATGTATACAAATTGTAACTTTTTCTAAGGTAGGTACATACCAATTTCGAATTGACTTATCTGAGACAGTTAAAAAACTGGATCAAAAAGAAATATTACTAAGTATTAAAAAAAAGTTGAATATCCAAAATAAGTGATGAGTTCAAAGAAACGAGCAAGAAAACCACGTCAGTTTCCGTTTGAAACAGTTTATCTCGAAAACGGTTCAAAATAGAAATAGTATTATCTGAACAAAGTTAATCTAAAATTGGATGTATAGCTCAAAAATGTTGAAATATACAGGGTGTTCCATTTGAAAAAAATTGAGTTCCACTCATTTTTTCATGAGATCAAAGTATCTGCATTTTTTTGAAGACCCTGTCTGAGGCAAATGAAAATATGACTCGGAGTGAAGATCCTCATAGTATCACTCCACTCCATTTCGAATTGATCTTTTTAGTGCGAGAGAGTTCAAGATTATCAGTATTTATAAAAGTTCATGTTTGGTGAAAAAAATATCGAAATTAATTTATATCTTCTAAACGGTAATAGATAGGTATAGGGAAATAGTATATGAATTTGTTGACAAAGTGATAATGAATCATAATATGATATTATATACGGGGTGTTCCATTTGAAAAATCAAAGAAGCCGCTACTTTATAGTAGAAGCGACAACGCCGCTTCGTCTGAAATATTTTAGGCGTGTAGGTCATATTGACTTATGCATACTGTGTGATTTTCACGTTGATCCGTCGAATAGTTTGCCAGAAACGGCTAATTAACGCTCATCATGAAAAGCCCTGTATATATCGATGAAATCGAAAGTACAGAAAAGCAAGTGAATATGCCAAAAAAAATTAAATTGAACTATAATGCACAACCCCAAAATTATGTTTTTCTATCTCCATTAATAAAAAAGTTATACGGGTGAGCCATCGTAGTTCCAAGTGAACTTGAAATCTAATATGACTTCCAGATATTCGATCTACCACGACAGATTTATCACTTTATCTTGAAGTTTCAGAGGTTCTAGACCCTCTCTTTTGATCCTTTTGGTAAATATTACTATTGTCGATTTCGTTGTGATCATGTTCATCCGTTCTTCATCGATCTATTTAGTTATAATATTCAGGGCCTACTGCATACGTTTTTTCATTATATTATTTACATTTGCCCTGGACTAGGATGACTTAGCCATATGCATAGCCCAGTACTTTGTATGCATTATGGTCCAGATGTCAACGAGGTAATTTTCCCACAATCAGGTTCCACAAGAGTGGGGATTGAACTCCCCCTGAGTACAATCCTTCGCTACATGTACCACTTATGTATTTCCCATGATGCTTTTGTATATCAATTTTCTGCTAAGCTTGCAGTTATCCACCTCCAGCTGTGTGTCAATCTCTCTTCTTCTCTACGCCTGGATGATTAATTCTAGGGACATATCATCAAACGCGTCCTCTACATCCAAGAGAACAGCTCAACGTACCCGTTTCGGGTGCATATTGTTCTCTGGTAGCTAGCCAGTGCCTCGTCCTTAATATGCCTGTCAAGTGGTTTTTCCTAGGTCTCTGATGTAAAAAACATGGGTCTCAAGGTCTTCGCCGGATCGTGTGCTATTTTCTCAGAGCCAAATTTTTTAAGTGGAAATTTTGTTTCTTTTTGCAGCTTTGCTGAATCCCAGCCATCTTTTTGAAGTGCACCTCGAGAAGCTTTCTTATAGTCTATCTACCTGTTTTTGTGTACTCAATATTATTTGTTTCAAGATTGTTTTGGATCCATCCAGTCTAAACAAGTTCCTAGGCCTAGCTTATAGGCGTCTCTGCTTATTTTCCGGGGGTTTTGATGATATATAATCGAGGTATGAGACCCTTCGATTTCGAAGTTTATATGCCGATGATCTGAATAACTTTTCACATCACACACATTCCATTTCCCAACATAGATATTTATAACTATAGTACGAAATATATAGTCTATCACTACTTCAGGCCTCGTGTTTACGAAGGAAAGTTCATCGTCTACGTTTGAAATATCCAAATTGTTTGCTATAATAAACGGCAGTGAGTGCTCACCTCTTTCAATGGTGTCTGTGCTATCCCTGGTCTGATGATGTGTATTGGCATCACAGCCAATAAGAGTTGTGATCTGTCCTTGGCAGTCTTTCACTAACTCGTTCACGCTGATCCAATGATATTTTCTCAGATCCTTCCTCAACAACCTTCTTTAGTTTGACCGCCGTCAAGTTTCTCTTACTGAAGTTAGTCAACGGCAGTATATTCAATCTGTTTCGGATAAGCATGCATGCTCTTGGGGTTTTTGAGGATCTGTTGTAGAATAATTTTCTTCAGATCACTCCCAATACCGTGATATTTTTCCTGTAGGCCCAGGGTTCTTATATGAGAGCAATATCAAACATTTCCATTTCCCTCATGAAGACTTAAGTTGTAGGTTGGCTTGTACTTCTGTCATTGCAAGTCATAGGAGTCTCTGAGAATTATTTCTCCTCTTGTTGGTGACTGTTATTCATCAAATTACCTCGAGTCTGGGGAAAACTGTTGTCCACATCCATGGAGCCTCCTACATGAATGTAACGCTGAATTATCTGAGAGGTCGCCTGGTATCTCAGATGCACATTTGGTCATACCCAGTGAGCCCCATTTTTAGTTGCCTATTACGACAGACTAGAGTTATCGCAGGGGATTGCGGAAATCCCTTTGAAAATGATATTTGAGTCATGGTAGGGTATAATGCAAGTTGGTGAGTTGAGATGGATTATATTTTCACAATTATCCTTGAGAAAAGTCTTTTGAATATTTTTTTAGTATTTGCAATTATATAAATAGTTAACTCTTCAACATAATGCACAATACATAGTTATTTCATGAGAATATATCGGTGAATAAAATAGGTTACAGAAAGTATTATAGAGAAATATAAATGTCCTGAATCATCAAATTTTTTCAATGCTAATTCTGAAATCCCACAATACAAACTCTTTCAAATCAGTAGAGATTTTTTTATACAACTTTGCCGCATTTTGCTTGAAATCCCTGATCGGATGAAATGATGAAATTTTAATCGATTCTACCGTTAAGCATTTCCTTTCCTTCCAATTACATCGTAAAAATATTCATGAATATAATTTCGCAAAATACAGAACAAAAATTCAACATGGGTTAGATTGATATTTCTTTCAAGTTTCATAATAGGATGCCATTACGGCACATACGCTGTCTGTTCAAAAAATAGGATGAATTTTCATTTTTCTCAAACAATATTCATTCATGTATTAATTTCTATTTCGTCCCTTTTCTGCTGAATACGGTTTTAATCATTTTTCCTCATTTGTTCAGTATAATTTTCGGACGCCACTACAAAAGACAGATTAAGGCAAAAACATCAGTCATTTCTGAGAATTTAATGCCTACTATTTGGAAATAATAGTATAGTACACAAACTTAATCACTGAATATAAATCAACTAAACAAAAATGCCCGTTAGTTTTTATTGTACGAGGTCTGTTTTCAAAATGAGGTGAATTTTAATTTTTCTCGAGAAATATTTATTTATCTATCAATTTTTATTTGGTCCCCTTTAAAGTAGTCCTCCTCATATATAATACACCTGTGTTAGCGTTTTCCCATAAATCGAAACAGTTCTGATATGCACTTTTTGGTAAGTCCTTGAGCTTTCTCAGCGATTCAGTTTTTTATCTTCTCAATCATTGCAAAACGACATCCTTTCATGAGTCTCTTCAACCTAAGGAACAAGAAAAAGCCACAGGGGACCAAATATGGTGAATACGGTGGGTGAGTAATGATAACGGTGTTGTTTTTGGCGCATGAATTGTTTTGGTCATGAATTGTTTTTTCAAAATACTGAACGTTTTCTTTGTATTGATTTTTGCAAGCAGCGCATAACTTCAAGAAAATATTCATTATTGACCGTACGACCATGTGACAAGAACTTCCGATGCACAACATCAGTGGAGTGAAGCAATCTTCTTCTAAGCATGCAGTTTATCCACCTGCAGCTTGTGTCGTCAATCCCTCTCCTTCTCTGATGTTTCTGATGCAAAAAACATAAGGCTAGTGCTTTTCAGGGTCTTCGTCGAGTCCTGTCCGATTTTCCCAGAGCTGGACGTTTTCTTCGTATTACTTCTTGCAAGCAGCGCATTACTTCAAGATAATATACAGGGTGTTACTAAATGAGTGTAAAACATTTGAGAAGGTGATTCCTTATGGAAAAAAAGATAGGATCTTTCATATAAAGAAATTTCATTGGAGCATCCCTTGTTAAGATACAGTCCCTTAAAAGGGGTACATAAAATTTGTATAACAATTTTTTTCACAAGCACTAAAAAAGTTGCAATATTGAAATTAATCTGACGTTTTAAGACACTTAGCCAGAAATTTATTTAGTTTACCCCATGGTTGTGAGGGGTGGAAAACGCAACCCATAAAATGTAACTTTTCATCTTATTATTTGTTTACCATTTGAAAATTTATTCCCGATAGCCTGTTTAATTCTTAACAAAAAATGTCTTTGGGATATTTTGCCCAAAATAAACCAGTTCGCAGCAAAAATTTATTTTACGAACAACTACAGAGATACATCGTCATAATTGCGAAAATACGAAACTGATCTATCTAGAAGGTCAATATTAGCGATAGTGACAATTGAATTGGTATGACGCTGTCAGTTTGTGAATTTTCGAAATTGAATCAATACTGATTATGTGTTGTTGTTCTATTCCCAATTTGTTACTTTAATAATTCACTTCTTATTGAAATGGCATGCACAAATGAGCAAATGGCTGATATGCATTACGTTTACGGTCTGTCGCAGAAAAATGGGTTAGAAGCTTCTAGAAGATATGCTGAAGTGTATCCTCAACGGTACATAGAATATTTGCTCGACTTCATCAACGATTACAAGAATATGGTTCATTCGACAAAATAACGCAGGATTGTGGTCGCCATCGAGAAGTACGAACACCACAGCTTGAGGAAGCAGTACTTAATTTGATTGAAGAACAACCTACTACCAGTACTAGAAAGATTGCTTTCCATCAAAATATTGATCATATGATGGTATTTCGAATTTTGAAGGAACAACTCTTATACATTTACCACCTGCAACGAGTACAGGCACTGTTACCGTGAGACTTCCCGAACCGTTTCGAATTTTGCAATTGGATGCTGGAAATGATTAGAAGAAATTGTGATTTTCTGAAGACTACAGAATTCACAGACAGATGTAGTTTTTCTCGTGACAAGATTATCAATTTTCATAATTACCACATATTGATGAAAACCCTCACGGTATTGTCGAAACTAACCATCAAGAACAGTTTTCTCTTAACGTGTGGCTCAGAGTTATTGGAAATGATTTAATTGGGCTTGATTTTCTACCTCCTCGATTAAATGGTGAGGCATACCTTCAATTTTTAAGAGAAGTGCATCCAGTACTGCTGGAGAAAGTTCCTTTGGGCGTCAGAAGGGATATGTTTTCCATGGATGATGGGGCTCCCGCCCATTTTAGTCAAGTAGCACGTCAGCATTTAACTGAAACATATGCAAATCAGTGGATATGTCGAGGAAGACCACAGAACTGGCCTGCAATTGGTTTATCGTACTCCTGTTCGCGATGTAGAGGACTTGAGAAACCGCATCACCGATGCGTGCAGGGTAATCAGAGAGACTCCAGGAATATTTGAGCGAATACGTGGCTCAATGCGCCGACGTCTAGACGCATGCGTAATGTCTGAAAATAGACATATTGAACATTTACTATGATTTCTACATGTTGTTTGTTTTGTTATTAATAAATTAGTTTTGTTTATCGCCCTTTAATCGTTTAATGCAGGTATTAACTATAAAATAACAATAAATCCAGTTCGCATTTATGACGATGTATCTCTGTAGTTTTTCGTAAAATAATTTTCTGCTGCGAACTGGTTTATTTTGGGAAAAAAACCCAAAAGACATTTTTTTTTAGATTAAAACAGGCTATCGGAAATAAATTTTTAAATGGTAAACAAATGGTAAGACAAAAAGTACATTGGAAATAAATTTTAGGGGTTGCGTTTTCCACCCTTTACAATCATGGGGTGAACAAAATAAATTACTGGTAAGTGTCTTTTTGGTAGTACAAAACGTCAGGTTAATTTCAATATTGTAACTTTTTCAGTGCTTGTGCTATCTTTTTTTGATGAGGAATCACCTCCTCAAATGTTTTACACTCATTCAATTTTCACCCTATATATTATTGACCGTACGACCATGTATAAAGAACTTCCGGTGCACAATGCCACGGTAATCGAAAATAACAGTGAGCAAAACCTTGACATTGATCGAACTTGGCTTGCTTTCTTCTGTCTTGGTCTCTTCCATTGGGATGATTGGACTCTGTTTACAATGGCATAACCATAAACCATGATTAGTCACAAGTTATGACTGTTTTGAGTAAATTTTGATCGCCGTTCACGTCATTCAGCAATTCCTGAGCAGTGCTCATGCGACGGTTTTTTTGATTAAAATCCAGCAGCTTTGGAAGAAACTTCGCTGCCAGACCCTTCTTTCCCAAAATTCCAAAAAAATGACATGGCATGAGTCAATCGATATGCCATGTCATAAATAAACCTGAAATGAAATAATAGTGAAATAAACTAAAAGTAAAAATATAACAATTGAATAAATAAAAATAAAGGAATGAAAAAAGGAAATAATAAAAAGTTTAGAGATTCCAAGTCACGTTAGTTCACGACGTTTCGATTGTTAGTATCTACAATCGTCTTCGGGTGGACTGATTCCTCCGAGAGATGACTATTTATAGATCGTTGAAATACTTTTCATCCCAGCTTTCCATTTTCCGCTTCACTGGTTCCGTCGGAGATGACCGTTTTGGCGGGAGTTGGCCATTTTTCGCTTGATGATGGGTTTCCATATGTTGCGTATTTCTACGCTGGCCTGGCTGAATACGTTGTTGGACAACATGTATGCGGCTTCCTTGAATTTTCTCCTAAACCAATGTTCCTCTGTGTGCAAGATCTCAGCTTTCGACCACTCGATGTTGTGTTGATGGGTCCAAACATGGTCTGCTATTCCTGATTTGCTGGTTTCCCCTCGCTGTGTGTGCTTCTTGTGCTCGGCAATGCGAACATTCAATGGCCTCTTAGTTTCACCAATATAGGATTTTCCGCACTCACAGGGTATCCGGAACATGCAATTCTTGGAATCGCAGTCCGCGTTCGGGGGCCTGGTTTTGTTGAGGCTGCTACGGATAGTGTTACCGGATCTGAAACAGGTTCTGATGTTGTACTTGGAACCAATTCTTCTTATCCTCTCCGATAATCCTCTGATGTAGGAAAGTGCAAGCACTGGTTGTGACGGCTTCTCTTACTTGCGAGGCTCCTGCTGTCTTTTAGCTATAATCTTTTCTACTATCGCTTTGGAGTAGCCATTCCATTGAAGATCATTTTTGATGATGTTTAGTTCCTTCTCGAGACCTTCCTTTGTATTACAGAGCCCAAAATCACGGTCTAATAGAGTCTTGATGATTCCTCTTTTAGTCGATTGATGGTGGTTGGATTCGTGGTTCAGATACTGTCCCGTATGAGTGGGTTTTCGGTATACAGATGTTTCCCACTTAGTGTTGGTCCTCTTCACCAAAACATCTAAGAATGGCAATTCGTTGTGGATTTCCTTCTCCATTGTGAAAGCGATGGAAGGTCTCACGCTGTTGATGTGTTTCAGGAAGGCGTCCAGTTCAGTATTCCCATGGTTCCATATTATGAAGGTGTCGTCAACATATCTCAACCAGACTCGGGGTTTCTTGTGGGCTTCTTCAATGGCCAGAGTTTCAAACCACTCCATATATATGTTGGCTATGACTGGTGAAAGTGGCGATCTCATTGGCAGTCCCTCATCTTGTGTAAAGAATTCGTCCTTCAGTTGGAAATAACAGTTTCGTACACAGCATCCTAGTTATTCCATAATTACTTCTATAGGTAGATTCGTTCTCTCTTTCAGGTTTCCGTCTTCGGATAGCTTTCTCTCTAAGATTTGGAGTGCTTTTTCGACCGGAACGTTGGTGTAAAGGCTTTCCATGTCGAAACGAATTAGTTCATCTTCCTGTGTAACCTCAATTGACCCTAGTAGTTCGACAAAATGCCTTGAATTCTTCACAAAAGACGATTTTATATAGTAGACCGGTCGGTCGGTAGCCAAGCGGTTCGGTGTGGGTGATTTGTTCACTCACTCGAATTGACTGCCGTGTTGGTCGTTGGTTCAAGCCCTAGTCTAAACGATCGATCTTCACTTGCTATCGTCCAACCCGTGTTAGGAATCACACGTTAAAAGGTAAGACCTCGTTAATCATTAGCTCGCACAAGTTTCGACTTCTGAGGGTTGTCGTTGGTATGGGTGCGACAGCTGGTTAACGAAAAAACAGATTTTTTAAACAGACAATGGAAGTCCGGACCAGTGAAATTATTACAAACTCCATACTGAGAAATGGAGCAAATTATCTTGTAGATTTCATTTTTTATTGTATATTTCTTTCAATGGTGAGTGCTATTGAAAATATGAGTTATAGCTCTATATTATCGAGATAAACTTTTTTTAATGTGATGATATCGTCTTACTTCCATTAGATCCAGCATAGATAATACCATGAAAACATGAGTCACTTGTCGAAATCACATCACAACTAATTTTCCAATTTTTAAAACCTACGTTTTCCTCTGTCCCTCTCCCAAAAACACCTTTTCACAATAGATATATTATAGACTTCTTTTGATTCTTTATTTTCATGAAAAGTGAAATGTTTTCACAAGGTTTCATCAACGGTTCGATACTTATGCAATTGTACTATTTGCCCTGTCCTATTACGTTACGGAATGAGTGAATACGGCCAAAACTCGAAATGCTTCATGAATCGGACCGTGACTTCTCACAACTTGCATGGTGTTACGTTCAGAGGCCATTGGTTCATACGGATACGCGCTTGAACGAAACGAGTTATGTGAAAAAGCTTTTTGGCTGTCTACTGCTTCATCGTTATACACAAAATGTAAAAAACTTTCAAAGAAAAAAGGAAGTGAATAGCTTCGAAATTGAAATTTCACACAGAAGATTTTCTCAGGAATAAACTGGAGTAGAAAGTCCTTGAGAGTGGTTATTTTTAGAGGGCTTTTTCTTTTTCAAAAAATTAATGTCTCTTAAAAATATTCTTCCTCTTGGAGATAGTTGCCAAAATCTATGGATAATTGAAAAAACTGAAAAATTGGAAATATTATTCTTCAGCACTTTTCCGAATGATTTTTTCAACCAGTAACTCAAAAACGAAGAGGAATGTCAAAATTTTCAATAAAAGCAAATATACACACACCAACAGTTATATCAGAAAGTTCAATAAACATTTTTCATATTGATGAAATTATGCAAAATTTCGATATAAAAAAAATCACACCAATAGCCCATTCATTAAAGCGTCCTTTGAACATGATCAATTTTAATAATTTCAGAAAGAGACTATGAAAGATTGGGATCTGGAGAATACGTCAATCAGTTGTTTACATCAATGGGTATTCGGATTTTTTTTGTTTTTTATAAATTTTGAAATTAATAAAAAAAGAAACGAATATATCGAGATATTTTTCATAACCAAAAATATCGAAATTACCTCGGAATCTCATTATTTGATATCAATGAATGTGGTAAAAAAGATCATCAAAGTTGTTTTTTGTTTAACCAATAGTTCAGAGATTGTATAGGCCGACAACTGATTTCACAATCTGTATATCTAGAATTTTGAATTTCAGCAACTTCTCCGATTCAAAACAATCAGTGATGATTGAAATCATTTTGATATGACACGATGATTAGGTTTCCTATTGAACCATGCTCATGGCGGCTCAAAATTATGGAGAGTATGTTGAAAAAATGTGTAGATTATAAATATTTTCCAGTTGAAAACTAGAGAAAAATAACTATCCAAAACAACTAATTTCAAACATATGAACACTATTTCACACGAAAAGCACTTTTTCCTATCTGGTTTGTACTTCGAATTTTCGTAATGTATTCGAAACAGATATTAATAACAGCAACTCTACACAATGTGACATATGAAACACTTGTCTTGAATTCATAATCAGAATTTTTCTTTGATAACTTCAAAAGAAGACGCATTCAATCATTGCAAAATACTACGAAAGGGATACAGCCATAGATATATTTCTCACATACCTGAGCTATGTGAGGATATTTTCTTTAGAAATTTTGATTTTGAACGAAATCTGTATATAACATGACATTGAACAACGTGAAATAGGTTTTTCTATTTTATTGTTCCAATATTACAGAATATATTCAAGAATATTGGAACAACGAAACAAAAAAAAGTATTTAACATTGTTCAATGTCAAAAAGTTCTCATTCTACTGTTAAAGATTGCGTTCAAAATTAAAATTTCCTCACATGAATATATATATATATATATATATATATATATATATATATATATATATATATATATATATATATATATATATATATATATATATATATATCTTCCAAGTTGCCAACTTGCATTTCAGGTTAGCTTCCCAAATTTCTGCTACCGCAGTTGTCGGTTGATTGGTCAAACCACCAACACTGACATAAAAACTTGGCAAGTTGACTTGGGTGTCACACCAATAGGTGGTTCCACTTATGTTTTCGCTTGCGTTTACGCAGCTATTTTTATCAAGTACTTTCTTGGTTTTTTCTCATTTTGTCTTCAATCGAGGACCGCCTGCCCGGTACTGACGATGCCCAATAGGCTGAAACAGCTGTATACCGGTGGCTCTTAAATTGAAATCAATATGGGAATGATCAAGGAGTACTTACCTATTTATTTTTTGATTTTCATGGAATTATTTTCCAGCAGCTTGACTGCATTAACCTTTCTAGATTTCATATAATTTCTAGAAACATGTGGATTCGTTTTTCCGATGGCATTTCAGGTTAGCTTCCCAAATTTCTGCTACCGCAGTTGTCGGTTGATTGGTCAAACCACCAACACTGACATAAAAACTTGGCAAGTTGACTTGGGTGTCACACCAATAGGTGGTTCCACCTATTGTCGTTCGTACGGCAACCATGGCTGTGAATGAACACATGTACCGAGAGTTGAATCAACTGAATCAACTAAAGGAAAGTGATTTAATAGAAATTATAGTGACCAGAAATGTCCCAGATGGTGTCTAGGTTAGTGATAACGTGAAAACCTTCATAGAAAATGGGGACAACGTATTTTATGACAGCAACAGGGAACTAACAAACTGTAATGAAAAAGTAAGGTTGAGTGCATTGCAGTGTGAAATCAAATGTCTGAATACGGAACTAACATGTGCAAAACGTTTAAATAAGGAATTCGAAAGAACCATTAGCAATCAAGAGACAATTATCAATCTGTTGAAAACTAGAAATATAAACTGTTCTAACGGTACACATGAAGCCAATGTTGTCAGCTCTATTCAAACTGTGACGAAATCGGGGACAATTTCAGAGAGTACTGAAAATTCGTCTAACAAGGAGTGTATTACATTAGAACAAGGAAAAGTGGCTCTAAAAATGCTACTTTCACTGTTAGCTACAAACATGTTTCCAATGAAGATGCACGTCGAAGCAGCAGTGTGCCCAATGAAGAAGAATGGAAAGTTGTGGGAGCTAGAAAGAAGAGAGATACAGCCATAGTTGGTACCAAGAGTAATGCTGACTGTACCCTTAAAGTGGCTTCCAAAAAAACTCACTTGCATATATGTAAGCTAGATCCAAACATGACTGTTGATGATGTTATCGCCTTTTTAAAGCCAATTTTTCCTGAAGTTGTTGCTGAAAAAATAGTAGCAAACTACCCACACTATTATTCATCTTTTAAGGTGATAATAAATGATTCAAATGAGTCAAGTGCAATGAATCCTACTCTACCAAAAAACTCGTTGGAGGGCTCAAGAGACAAGACGAGTTCAGATGAACTAAACATGGGACAACATCCAGTTGTAAACTCGGATGCGCGGGCACTTCCAGGTGACGAAAAAGAAATTAATTTTTTTTATATTAACATACAATGTGTTAGAAATAAGGTAAACTTACTTGAACTACTTTTGAAGAAATATAATATTCATGTGTTGCTTCTTACAGAGGTTTGGTTGGGAGTGGATGACGTAGATACTATTATTTTCCCCGGTTACACGTTAGTTTCTAGTTTTATTCGCCGTAGTCATATTCTTGGCGGTATATGTGTATATGAAAAAACAAATTTAACGATGTGTGACATAAATGTAACTGATTTTTGTCTGGAAATAGATTCCGAGTTTTGTCTATTTGAAGTAAAAAGTCTTCAATTAAAAATATGTTGCACATATCGTTCTCCTAGTGGTAACAGTGCTATTTACTTGAATAATCTGGATGAAATGCTAACAGAGAAAACATGCTTGAATGATAATATAATAGTTATAGGAGACTTCAATTACAATTTTAAGCTGACTGATTACAATACCAGCACATGTAAAAATATTTTTCTGTCGCATAACATGCTTGAGAGGATTTTTGTTGACACTCGAGTGACAAAAACAACTGGAACCCGAGTTGATAATTTGTTTTCCAATTTTGATGGCCATAAACTAAGAGTTAATGTTATTGATCCATTTCTATCTGATCATCATGGAATTGTGTTCACAGTAGAGGTACCTTGCAAAAATGTAATAATAGTTTCGTATGCCGTCCTATGACGAAAAAGTCAATTTCTAATTTCACTACTGCAGTTAGTGTTATGAATTGGCAGAGATCCAATAATATTCCTAACGAATGGGGATGATTACGGGAAACTCATCCGGCAGAGTGCGCTGACTGTTTGTCACATTGGTCATTAACTGCCAAAGTTTCCACCGTTATTTATTGATTTATTTGAAAGTTTCTTAGTTGAATTGCTTGCAATTCAAGATGTATTCTACATGGCGTATCGCTCAGTTGAAGGAGGAGTTGCAGAGGAGGGGTGCAACCCTAGGAGGGAAGAAAGCTGATCTAGTGGAAAGTTTCATAATTTTGCATATTTGAACAACTCTCTCATTATAAAGACAGTTTTTTGCATCCAATTTGCTCCCAAGAAATATATTAATGAGAAAAAAAACACATATTTTGTGTTTGTTCACTAATAATCAATAAACATTATTGTAACCTCAAAAACATGCAAGTTTTAAGGTTCAATTTTGTTTTCAGATTAGAGGCTTATGAAAGACATTTTAATTTCGAGAATATCCCTCAAGAGAGTCCTGTATAATAAAGAACAGATGTTTTGTTCATTAGAAATTCATCATTGGAAAATAATCTGAATAAAGTTGGTGTTTATGTGGACTGGCTGATTAGGTGGCTTTCCTTATCAGGATTATCTTCCTCGGGGTGGAAAGTAACTTCTGAGGCAATTTCTTGTTGGAGGTCTAGATAATTTATATCTGAAAATCAAATGGAATATAGTGGTGGTTGAGCAGTCAATATAATAAATTTATTTATTGGATACTTACCATTGGGAGGAAGCTGGTTATCTTTATCTTGGAACGTTTCAGATGATTCACTACTAGCTGGCTTCAAATCACGTTTAGCATTCCTTTTTTCTAATCTCAACATCCGTTGAGACTGATAGAATTCGAAGTGCAGCGAAATATGGAAGGTATAGCTTTTTTTTTAACAATTTCTTTGGAGTGAAAATCCTATAAAATTTTATATAATTAATATCACATATAAGTGAGTAGAATGAATGCTACTTACCAGTTGTCTTTGAAGTAGTCTCAAAATCAGAATCTTTGTAATGTTCACCACATAACCTAGAATGATCAGTACATTTGAACTTTACTATCCTCAAAGATTTTTTCCATTTTCTTCACATAACAGTATCTTCAGGAAACTTATAAACTCACATTTCTTTGCACCCGAAAGAAGCACAACGACCCATTTCTCTGAATAAAAACGAAAAATCACAAATGTTCCCATATAACCAATGTATCTTTTGATGACAAACACTTAGCGCCATCTATGTACAACAAATTGACAGTTTGCTTCCCCATTGGCAACTTATATTGTCAATACTTTGTCTGACATGTTCAATCATCATTTTCCTGTGAAGCAAATTAATCCTAATACTACAGATTTTAGCAAGCATGTCGAAACATCTCCTGAAATTAAATATTTCGAAAACAAGCTAGATGCAATACAAATCATTGCAGAAGTAACAAGGACCTCGGATAATTTTGCACTTCTCAATAAACTAAAGAAGGAATATAGAATACTTATTAATAAAACAAAAATCTTCTTAAATGACAAAATAATATCGGATTCTGATAATAGACAGAGGGCTTCCTGGCAAATAATTAATAAACAGCGCGGTAAAAACAATAATGTCAACAAAAATAACATATTACCTGACGATTTTGCCAGCTTTTTTAATGACTATGTAGATAATTTGATGAAAACTATAACAAACTTCCATCACAGTCATCTTGAAATTTTAATTATGAAAATTCCTCTCAATACGTCAACCTTTTGGTTGCATCCCACTGATGATATGGAAATTCTGAGAATTGTCACCAACTTGAAAAATTCAAAAGCTGCTGACATTTATGGATTGCATGCCACTGCTATAAAACTAATAGTTAAGGACATCGCAGCACCTTTGGCTAACCTTTTCAATGAGTGTATGTGTCAGGGAATATTTCATGACGCTTTCAAAATATATAAGGTGACCCCTTTGCAAAAAAGGGTGATATTAACCTTCCTAATAATTATCGAACAATTTCTATCATTCCGCTAATTGGTAAAATATTTGAACTAATTCTTAAGGAAAGGTTACTCCAATTTTTCGAGTCAAATAGGCTACTGTGTAATGCGCAATTTGGCTATAGACCTAACCGGTCTACTGTATTGGCTCTATGTGAATTTTATGAAGTTGTTGTGGATGCCTTTGAGAGTCGTCAGTTCTGTGAGGCGAGGTTTTACGACCTGTCAAGGGCATTTGATACGATACGACATGATTTCTTGTTATTAAAATTGGAAAGATATGGGGTTAGAGGCGTGGCTTTGAAGCTTTTTTCGTCATAATTGGAGGAACGAAAGTATTTTGTGAGTGTCTCCGGTCGGAGATCTGCTGAGTACCCAGTTATGTTTGGTGTCCCACAGGGCTCCGTTTTAGGACCCATGCTATTTATTATATATTTCAATGATTTATGTATGAGTATTAAGTCTGATGTGTCTTCCATTTTTTATGCAGATGACTCCACACTCGTTGCGAAAAATTTAAATGAAAGCAGTGCTTTACAGACCCTTAATTGTTCAGAAAATAATGCTGAAATTTGGTTTCGATGTAATTTTATTTTCTTAAATGAAAGTAAAACGCAGCATCTCAGTTTGAACCATGCGGCTTCAATGCGTTGCGTCAATTGAAATATCAGCTGTCCTTTGATTATTTAAAAATAGCGTACTTTGCTATGTTCCACGGTATAATGACTTATGATTTGATTATTTGGGGAAGTGCGACTCATACCAATCAAATATTCATTGCACAAAAAAAAAGTCATTAGAATAATTTCTTCTAGTGAGTATGACGCTCATTGTAAGCCATTTTTGAAAAATTTAACATCATGCCGCTGCCTTGTTGTTATATATTGGAGTGCATCCTTTATGTTGGGAGCAAAATTTTGGCGAATGAGGTAACCTCAATCTGCCATGTACATAGTATAGGTACAGTACCAGAGGTGGTAGTGATCTGCGTCTTCCACTCTTCAGACTAACCAAATCTCATAATTCTTATTTGTATTTAGGTTTTTAAATGTTTAACGCCCTTCCAGAAACACATAAAAATTGCATTACTTTAAAAACATTTAAAAATCAAAGGCGCAAATATTTAGTTTACCATTCTGTGGAAGAATTTTTGCTTCATGGAAGTGCATGTGTATTGTGTGTGTGTATTGTGTATTGATTTTTTATTTATTTTTATTTACATATATTTTTTTTGTTTTTTTTTTATAGTATTTGTTTTGTTTTGTGTTTATTGACAAATGTAGACATGTTTTTATTGTATACACGAATAAATATATCTATCTATATCTATCTATCTATCTATGGGGGCGGCAGCTGATTAACGGAAAAACAGATTTTTTAAACAGAAACAGAAAGAGAAACAAGAAAAAGTTACAAAAAAATGTGATGCAATACAATACATAATACTAATAAAATCGTTATATGGTTCGTTATATATATATCTGTCTGTCTGTCTGTTTTTCCGTTAACCAGCTGTCGCATCCCTACGAACGACAACTCTCAGAAGTAGAAACTTGTGCGAGCTAAGGATTAACGAGGTCTTACCTTTTAACGTGTGATTCCTAACACGGGTTGGACGGTAGCAAGTGAAGATCGATCGTTCAGACTAGGGCATGAACCACCGACCAACACGGCAGTCAATTCGAGTGAGTGAACAAAGCACCCACGCCGAACCGCATTGGCTACCGACTGATATATATATATATATATATATATATATAGATATATATATATATATATATATATATATATATATATATATATATATATATATATGATTCTTTATGGAGAGTATATTCTCAAAATCACTTTTCATTCAAATAAATCTATTCATTATATGAAGAATACTGAAAAAATATGTTTCGACTAAAGTCTCTCAAATAACCCCATCCTTCAAATTTATGAACTTTTTGTGTATTCGTAAGTCAAATTTGGAGTATTTCGTCTACATGATTCAAAAATGTCATTCTTTATTGCAAGTTGTAATTCTAAAAATCAACCTTGAGGATGAGTGGGAGAGGCAAAAATATGATATTTCAGGGAACGTCATCCTCCAGATTTCAAGAACGTATGTGCTTCACCTTCAACATTTTCTGTTCACACGATTCAACGAATGTTTTATTGATCAGAAGTTGATATTGTGAATTTTTTTCTTGAGAGTGTGGGTAGTCGGGGTTGGCGAGAGGTCTGGAGAGTATGGTGGGCAGAACTTCGACGGTCAATTGTTCTGAAGATGACTAGTTTTACTTTTGTCAATATTTGATACTGAAATTTCATCTGAAAAGAATTTGAAAAATAGGTTTTCAAAAAGTGAAATGGCCTGTCTCATATGAAATACGAAAAAAAATGAAAGCTTCAATTCTGAAGACTGAATAAATGATTTGAAAGTTATCCAGATTCTCCAAAATGAAAAACATATGCTTTGTGTATGGTATTCATAATCTCACATAGAGTTGGTATTTCATTACATAGATGAATGAAATTCGAATTCTGAGAATTATAGATGAATGAGCAAGTCTTAGTTCAGAATCAGAAGCTGTAATTATTATAAAAGTTACTCCATCAAAAACATAACTAAGGTGGTTCATACCCATTTGGAACACCTTGTGTGACTGAAAATGATCTGTACCTATTATACTCAACAAGTAATATATCGTCTTAAATGTGAGATGGATGTGAGAATATAACAGTTTGATAAAAAACAACACCAAGATAACTAATGTCTATCAACTAACAGTTTAGTTATTTATGTAAAACTGAGGAAATATTCTACGAATGTTCAATGAATGTTCAATGATTTCATTCATCAACCGAAAAAAATTAAAATTTTCACTACTCACGTTTTCCTTCCACTTCAGCACCACTGCAAACCAGCATCAAAGTAATGACAAACAGTTGAATTACGGTGTAGTAACTCATAACCAGCCCAACTCCTTCTTCAGTAGCAACAAAAAATGCCAAATTGAACAGATAATGAATTCGAAACACGCGAATCCGTTGGAGACCTGATTGAGTGTACTGCCAACTATGATACCAAAATTCAGAATGAATGACAGGCTTTTAGTGCGCTCGCTTTTCATCAAAGAAGTTGTCTTGCGTGTTACAACTGGGAGTTCATGTACTCGAGTTTATCACTTCATTTGGCCTCACCTCATCATTTGCGACGATGGACGATATTTATTGGTGTTGTCTGATTTGGTATATATATCCGATTAATGAATCATCTGAGAAAATATTCAAAGTTTTGCAGAATGTTATGAAAATTATTTGAATAGCATCGATCATTCTGAAAATGTCAAAATTTTTGAAGTGAAATTCTTGCAAAAAAACCAAGGAAGTTGCCTGTTGAATTATATGGAAATCTTGAACTTCATAAGTGTTGTAAAACTTTCAATTTTCATCAAGAAAATGATGGACAACATCATCATTTAAAATAGGTTATATTGGGGGCAAATTACCAAATTACCCGACGTTATAAAAACGTTCAGTTTAAATGTGATGGAAATTTTGGATATTGTTGACAGCATCTTCATTCTTCATAGTCAACTTTTAATTATAAACGTAAAAATATCCAATACATGTTTCCATAATAAGGTTAACCAATTTATAACCTTGCAATTTGAGTACTTAGCCGATGGACATACGAAAAATATATACAGGGTGTTTTCTAAATATGCGGCAAAAAATTGAGGGACCGATTACTACAAACGGCTGCATACATTCAATTCGAATGGTATGTCTAGTAAGTGAACCTGGTGTTTTTGAAAGAGTTCGGGAGTCGATGAGGAGAAGATTGGATTCTTGCATTCGAGCGGGGGTTAGTTATTTTCAACAGTTCTTATAGATTAAGAAACATGTAATTTTTTGTAATGAACTGTTATTGTCGAAATTCTTTTTTGCTCCGTATCTTCGAATATCCTTAGAATAATCCAAGAAATATTCTGTTGAATTTTTTCCGCATGTTTAATAAACTGTATATCCTATTGAAACCCTGTGTTACAGAAAAACCAACAATGTGTTGATGAGATACCAACCTCCCATATACAAAAAGTATCTGAAATATTTACTGTTGTAATACTTGAAACGTTTTCTTCTCACACATGGTTGAGTACAGTGAAAGGTTTATGTATGGAAGTGCTCATAGTATGGGATAATGAATATAGTTTGGGAAACTAAGAAACACGCTTTTGAAAAAGTTAAAAATATTTTTTTTTAATGAGCTTAAAACAATATCGAACAAAAAAACTCTAGTATTATTGTGAAAAAAAGTGACGGGCGCCTGATATATAAAAAATATGGCACAAAGCGCCCACGCTTTTTTCACAAAAATACTAGTATTTTTCGTTCGTTATTGTTTTGAGTTCATTTGAAAAAAATATTTTCAACTTTTAGTTCAATGTTCTTCAAAAGCGTGTTTTAGTTTCTTAAACTACATTACTTTTTCATTTTTTAGTTTCGTATGCTATAAAAGCGTGTTTTTTAGTCCGTTTGAACTATATTTATTCAATCTAAACTTCGAGATCAATCACCCGTATATCGTTTAGAAAAATGACCATTGATATTTTCCGATTCCGGAGAGGGAGCCTGAAAATCAGCTACCAAGCCCAAGGCAGCAGGCGCGCAAAGGAGGGTTACAAATAAAGCAGCAGGCGCGCGTGTTAATAAAAAAATACTTTTTTCAACTGAAAAATTACATGTGAAGTGAGTTCGAATTATATCTAGGGGGTTATGCACAGTGCCATCTGCCCGCGAATACATCAAGCAATAATGTCGATATATCAAGGAGGTTATAAACAGTGCCATCTGCCCGCGAATAGATCAAGCTACAAAAAAAAACAAAAAAACAAACATACAAACAGTTGAAGCTAATAAAAAGCATGATGAAGAAAAGGCGTTGAATGATTGATATTATTGGCATACTAGACCTATAACACATGAAGAGGGTACAATTGAACTGAAAATATTATTTGAATTGCATCAAATGGTGTAATATAAAAATAAAATATGACATATTTCAATGAGTATTCAGAAACTATCCGAAAAACAGTTTTTGCGAAAAAGTCGATATCTCTCAATATTTTTTAGGTACATAACCCTCCACAATCTGAAAATTGAACAGATCCGAATCGATAGTGAATCTGGCAGAGTGTAATAAAAGGCAAAAGTTCACCACGACTCACTAGGTAATATGAATAGCTGAAGAGTCCAATCAGTCAATAATGTGTCGTGTTCATGAATTTCGCCTACAAATGAAATAACCAGTGGAAACCCCGAAGACAGTTCTTCACTGCTGTTACCTCTCTGTAGTCCCCGTATTGTCCTCTTTTGAGATGGGCCATTGCACATTTATCTATCCCGAATTTCATACCGATACCATGCGTGTACTCTTCCACCACCCTCAAGGATTGATGGAGATCCTGTTTCTTTTGTATCTTGAATCTGACACCTGAGGTTGGTTGATTTTCCTTCTGCAGAAGGTACCTTCAAATTTATGCTGTTATCATTTCTCTTCAATTGAATCTCATGATCGAAGAGTCTTGTTTTCACAAAAGCGATGTGTAGGGTATCTTCTATGAGGGTTTCAAAAGCTGTTATGACTCCATCGTATGAAGAGGGAAGAGTCAGCAAAAGATGAGACACCTTACCCATTTCATCTAATTCAGCTCCAGCGAAAACAAGTTCGGTAAATATTTCATCGAAATTAATAAAATGTTGTGATAAAGACACATCTTCTTGAAGTTTTGAATTCAATAATTATTTTCTCAATGCCAGTTGAGTTGCAAGACTCATTCGTTCATAAATAACATCAAGGCTTCGTAGAATATCTTTGGCAAAATGTTCTTTTCTTGTGAAGCTCAAAAATGAATCACTCAAGTATTCGATTATTGTGCTTTTTGCGATCAGATTTGATTTTTCTTTGTCAATTTGTTATCTTGGTTTTCAACATCCTGGTCTATAAACTCCAAAACTTGTAGTTCAGCAAGTAGTGATTCCACAAGGAACTTCCAGAAGCTATAACGTTCTCCATTCTCCGTTTATAATTAAATGGTTCATTATTTGGTTTATTATTTTTGATATCCATTTTATTTACATAGATAAGATTCACAAGAACGTGAGTTCACTTTTGTTTTTGTTTTACGTACACTGGGCCCATAACCTGTTATAGCAAAGGAGCCCACGATGCAAAATGGGGATTTACTCGAGCGTCATTGAGACACATTAGGTTGTGAAGCTTAGATGATAAGAAGAAAAAAATGTTATATAATATATACCTTTTTATCGGTGGGGGAAGCGGCTATAGATTATAAATAGGTGAAAAAGTACTGTTGCATGGACATACTCGAGCGCGTCAGATATTAAAACGTGGTAGGAAATCATAATGAAGAAAAGAGAAATTAAACTTTCTATGTTTTTTACCACTTTTATTTGTAACTAACGTTACTGCAGTTTCGTCCTATAAGGACATTTTCAAAATTATACAATATATAAGGATATTTTCAAACTTATACGATATATAAGTTTGAAAATGTCCTAATAGGACGAAACTGCAGTAACGTTAGTAACAAACAAAAGTGGTAGAAAGTTTCATTTCTCTTTTCTTATTAAATAATCAATTGATTATGAAAAATTGAAATTTTTTGAGAATTTTTTAAAAATTATCTTCTCATTAATACAATTATTAAACTTGAAAACATACACTTATTTATTTACATGCTATCTCCTGAGCTTTTCAATTAATTGAGTTTAATGAATTGGAAAAAAAATTGTTTTTGTCAGATTAAGCGAATCCTTCTAGATAATCGTCAGATTATGAGACATCACGTCTAAAACATAAAGATGAACTATATATATATATATATATATATATATATATATATATATATATATATATATATATATATATATATATATATATATCTGACGCGCGTGAGCATTTCAAAATTGCGAATTTTTTTGTACATTATAATAATGGCCGCGAGTTTGCCTCAGATCGAAATCGTCAGATTATCAACTGAGAGCTTTTTTTTGTTGCACTTAACACTCCCTTAGAATCTTAATCTGACGCGCTTGAGTATTTCAAAATTGCTAATGGCCGCGAGTTTGCGTCAGATCGAAATCGTCAGATTATCAACTGAGAGCTTTTTTTTGTTGGACTTAACACCCCCTTAGAAAATCTGACCCTCTATGAGCGGATTTGTATATGTGATAATACTCTAGCTTTTGCTTTTGTTCTTTCAAAGGTTCTATGTCAGTCAAAAAATTTGTACAGTGCAATAATTGGAGTGAGGAATTTTTAAAGTATTTTGTATAGTTACGGAAAATATTTCCAAAAGTGAAAATCAATATTGGTGTCATACAAGATTAAGTTTTCGTTAACACTCATGTTTGTTGGATTTATTACTGGATTATAGGCTACGGTTATATTTTTTGTCAATTCATCTGTAACTGAAGAATAGTACTCATTTGATGTATCCGGAGATTTAACTCCAAATATACTTTCTTTTTGGAATTCTTTCCTGAAAGATCATTTACTATCTTCCAACTCTCCTTTGATTTGTTGGAAGCACCATCTATGCGATTTTTATAATAATTTTCCTCTCCCAGTTTTTTAATCTTTCTATATACTGATCTGTTCTTATTGTAGTAGTTATGAAAAAAATCCGCATTTGTATATTTTTTGATATAATGCAGAGATCCCATATTTCTGGTGGAATTTTTCAATCCCTTTGTAAGCCATTGCTTACAAATTGCTTCATATGTCAACATGACACATAATTGTCATGATTCTTTATGGAGAGTCTATTCTCAAAATCAGTTTTCATTCAAATAAATCTATTCATTATATGAAGACTAAAGTCGACTAAAGTCTCTCAAATAACCCCATCCTTCAAATTTATGAACTTTTTGTGTATTCGTAAGTCAAATTTGGAGTATTTCGTCTACATGATTCAAAAATGTCATTCTTTATTGCAAGTTGTAATTCTAAAAATCAACCTTGAGGATGAGTGGGAGAGGCAAAAATATGATATTTCAGGGAACGTCATCCTCCAGATTTCAAGAACGTATGTGCTTCACCTTCAACATTTTCTGTTCACACGATTCAACGAATGTTTTATTGATCAGAAGTTGATATTGTGAATTTTTTTCTTGAGAGTCTGGGTAGTCGGGGTTGGCGAGAGGTCTGGAGAGTATGGTGGGCAGAACTTCGACGGTCAATTGTTCTGAAGATGACTAGTTTTACTTTTGTCAATATTTGATACTGAAATTTCATCTGAAAAGAATTTGAAAAATAGGTTTTCAAAAAGTGAAATGGCCTGTCTCATATGAAATACGAAAAAAAATGAAAGCTTCAATTCTGAAGACTGAATAAATGATTTGAAAGTTATCCAGATTCTCCAAAATGAAAAACATATGCTTTGTGTATGGTATTCATAATCTCACATAGAGTTGGTATTTCATTACATAGATGAATGAAATTCGAATTCTGAGAATTATAGATGAATGAGCAAGTCTTAGTTCAGAATCAGAAGCTGTAATTATTATAAAAGTTACTCCATCAAAAACATAACTAAGGTGGTTCATACCCATTTGGAACACCTTGTGTGACTGAAAATGATCTGTACCTATTATACTCAACAAGTAATATATCGTCTTAAATGTGAGATGGATGTGAGAATATAACAGTTTGATAAAAAACAACACCAAGATAACTAATGTCTATCAACTAACAGTTTAGTTATTTATGTAAAACTGAGGAAATATTCTACGAATGTTCAATGAATGTTCAATGATTTCATTCATCAACCGAAAAAAATTAAAATTTTCACTACTCACGTTTTCCTTCCACTTCAGCACCACTGCAAACCAGCATCAAAGTAATGACAAACAGTTGAATTACGGTGTAGTAACTCATAACCAGCCCAACTCCTTCTTCAGTAGCAACAAAAAATGCCAAATTGAACAGATAATGAATTCGAAACACGCGAATCCGTTGGAGACCTGATTGAGTGTACTGCCAACTATGATACCAAAATTCAGAATGAATGACAGGCTTTTAGTGCGCTCGCTTTTCATCAAAGAAGTTGTCTTGCGTGTTACAACTGGGAGTTCATGTAGGTACTCGAGTTTATCACTTCATTTGGCCTCACCTCATCATTTGCGACGAGGGACGATATTTATTGGTGTTGTCTGATTTGGAATATATATCCGATTAATGAATCATCTGGGAAAATATTCAAAGTTCTGCAGAATGTTATGAAAATTATTTGAATAGCATCGATCATTCTGAAAATGTCTAAATTTTTGAAGTGAAATTCTTGCAAAAAAACCAAGGAAGTTGCCTGTTGAATTATATGGAAATCTTGAACTTCATAAGTGTTGTAAAACTTTCAATTTTCATCAAACTTCGAGATCAATCACCCGTATATCGTTTAGAAAAATGACCATTGATATTTTCCGATTCCGGAGAGGGAGCCTGAAAATCAGCTACCAAGCCCAAGGCAGCAGGCGCGCAAAGGAGGGTTACAAATAAAGCAGCAGGCGCGCGTGTTAATAAAAAAATACTTTTTTCAACTGAAAAATTACATGTGAAGTGAGTTCGAATTATATCTAGGGGGTTATGCACAGTGCCATCTGCCCGCGAATACATCAAGCAATAATGTCGATATATCAAGGAGGTTATAAACAGTGCCATCTGCCCGCGAATAGATCAAGCTACAAAAAAAACAAAAAAACAAACATACAAACAGTTGAAGCTAATAAAAAGCATGATGAAGAAAAGGCGTTGAATGATTGATATTATTGGCATACTAGACCTATAACACATGAAGAGGGTACAATTGAACTGAAAATATTATTTGAATTGCATCAAATGGTGTAATATAAAAATAAAATATGACATATTTCAATGAGTATTCAGAAACTATCCGAAAAACAGTTTTTGCGAAAAAGTCGATATCTCTCAATATTTTTTAGGTACATAACCCTCCACAATCTGAAAATTGAACAGATCCGAATCGATAGTGAATCTGGCAGAGTGTAATAAAAGGCAAAAGTTCACCACGACTCACTAGGTAATATGAATAGCTGAAGAGTCCAATCAGTCAATAATGTGTCGTGTTCATGAATTTCGCCTACAAATGAAATAACCAGTGGAAACCCCGAAGACAGTTCTTCACTGCTGTTACCTCTCTGTAGTCCCCGTATTGTCCTCTTTTGAGATGGGCCATTGCACATTTATCTATCCCGAATTTCATACCGATACCATGCGTGTACTCTTCCACCACCCTCAAGGATTGATGGAGATCCTGTTTCTTTTGTATCTTGAATCTGACACCTGAGGTTGGTTGATTTTCCTTCTGCAGAAGGTACCTTCAAATTTATGCTGTTATCATTTCTCTTCAATTGAATCTCATGATCGAAGAGTCTTGTTTTCACAAAAGCGATGTGTAGGGTATCTTCTATGAGGGTTTCAAAAGCTGTTATGACTCCATCGTATGAAGAGGGAAGAGTCAGCAAAAGATGAGACACCTTACCCATTTCATCTAATTCAGCTCCAGCGAAAACAAGTTCGGTAAATATTTCATCGAAATTAATAAAATGTTGTGATAAAGACACATCTTCTTGAAGTTTTGAATTCAATAATTATTTTCTCAATGCCAGTTGAGTTGCAAGACTCATTCGTTCATAAATAACATCAAGGCTTCGTAGAATATCTTTGGCAAAATGTTCTTTTCTTGTGAAGCTCAAAAATGAATCACTCAAGTATTCGATTATTGTGCTTTTTGCGATCAGATTTGATTTTTCTTTGTCAATTTGTTATCTTGGTTTTCAACATCCTGGTCTATAAACTCCAAAACTTGTAGTTCAGCAAGTAGTGATTCCACAAGGAACTTCCAGAAGCTATAACGTTCTCCATTCTCCGTTTATAATTAAATGGTTCATTATTTGGTTTATTATTTTTGATATCCATTTTATTTACATAGATAAGATTCACAAGAACGTGAGTTCACTTTTGTTTTTGTTTTACGTACACTGGGCCCATAACCTGTTATAGCAAAGGAGCCCACGATGCAAAATGGGGATTTACTCGAGCGTCATTGAGACACATTAGGTTGTGAAGCTTAGATGATAAGAAGAAAAAAATGTTATATAATATATACCTTTTTATCGGTGGGGGAAGCGGCTATAGATTATAAATAGGTGAAAAAGTACTGTTGCATGGACATACTCGAGCGCGTCAGATATTAAAACGTGGTAGGAAATCATAATGAAGAAAAGAGAAATTAAACTTTCTATGTTTTTTACCACTTTTATTTGTAACTAACGTTACTGCAGTTTCGTCCTATAAGGACATTTTCAAAATTATACAATATATAAGGATATTTTCAAACTTATACGATATATAAGTTTGAAAATGTCCTAATAGGACGAAACTGCAGTAACGTTAGTAACAAACAAAAGTGGTAGAAAGTTTCATTTCTCTTTTCTTATTAAATAATCAATTGATTATGAAAAATTGAAATTTTTTGAGAATTTTTTAAAAATTATCTTCTCATTAATACAATTATTAAACTTGAAAACATACACTTATTTATTTACATGCTATCTCCTGAGCTTTTCAATTAATTGAGTTTAATGAATTGGAAAAAAAATTGTTTTTGTCAGATTAAGCGAATCCTTCTAGATAATCGTCAGATTATGAGACATCACGTCTAAAACATAAAGATGAACTATATATATATATATATATATATATATATATATATATATATATATATATATATATATATATATCTGACGCGCGTGAGCATTTCAAAATTGCGAATTTTTTTGTACATTATAATAATGGCCGCGAGTTTGCCTCAGATCGAAATCGTCAGATTATCAACTGAGAGCTTTTTTTTGTTGCACTTAACACTCCCTTAGAATCTTAATCTGACGCGCTTGAGTATTTCAAAATTGCTAATGGCCGCGAGTTTGCGTCAGATCGAAATCGTCAGATTATCAACTGAGAGCTTTTTTTTGTTGGACTTAACACCCCCTTAGAAAATCTGACCCTCTATGAGCGGATTTGTATATGTGATAATACTCTAGCTTTTGCTTTTGTTCTTTCAAAGGTTCTATGTCAGTCAAAAAATTTGTACAGTGCAATAATTGGAGTGAGGAATTTTTAAAGTATTTTGTATAGTTACGGAAAATATTTCCAAAAGTGAAAATCAATATTGGTGTCATACAAGATTAAGTTTTCGTTAACACTCATGTTTGTTGGATTTATTACTGGATTATAGGCTACGGTTATATTTTTTGTCAATTCATCTGTAACTGAAGAATAGTACTCATTTGATGTATCCGGAGATTTAACTCCAAATATACTTTCTTTTTGGAATTCTTTCCTGAAAGATCATTTACTATCTTCCAACTCTCCTTTGATTTGTTGGAAGCACCATCTATGCGATTTTTATAATAATTTTCCTCTCCCAGTTTTTTAATCTTTCTATATACTGATCTGTTCTTATTGTAGTAGTTATGAAAAAAATCCGCATTTGTATATTTTTTGATATAATGCAGAGATCCCATATTTCTGGTGGAATTTTTCAATCCCTTTGTAAGCCATTGCTTACAAATTGCTTCATATGTCAACTGATCAAGATAAATCAGATATTTCTCATTTACCTTTGGATGATATTCGACCCATTCACCTAAAAAATTCAAGGAACTTTTTGCGTGTATCTATGTGCAAACAGATGTCACTGGTGATTTATGTGTCCATACGTTCGTACGAGTATTACAAGATGAAGGCAAACCATATTCTCAGAAGAAGAACAGCCACTACTTCAAGAAGTTTCAGTTTTTCCAAAAAGGTCACGGTGACGAAAAACATCGGAAATTTTTATGGACGCCATTATTTCTCAGAATATGATTCAACTGAAAGTTAGAAACTTACTGAATAAGTTATCTCAACTACCCAGATTCTTGGAGTGCTTGTTATCACATGCAACCATGCCCGTGATCGAGAACAGAAATGAAAATAAAGATGCCGAAAAAAAAGATATTGAATACACTATAATCAATGGATCTCTCAACGTGAAACTGCAAGATATAGCAGACGTCGACATGTCGCAGCATGAGTGTTCCCAGAAAACTGTAGGAAACTATTCGGGACCTGACCCCTTGGAAAAATTCATCACGAATGTCATTCGTGATTGTACCCAAACTCGATTGAAGTATAGAGTGACGTCGTGTAGATCAGGACAAGTTTGTTTAGAAGGAGCTAGTAACGCCATCAAAAAACTTCTGATGGTGTATCAAATGAAGACTGGGAAAAAAATAACTTGAGTAGGTGTTTTCAACTTTTAACGTAGTAATTAAAAATTTCATGACTGTAACATTTAAATCATTCAAATCAAATTAGTGAAAAAATTTAGTGAATTCACCAACACTTGTTTGTCCAGGTCACATGCCTCTACTTGTTGGTAGAAATAAGTCCTACCTTTCGCTACTTCGTTGTACTATTTCACCAAAATCCGGATCAATGTTGTTCAGGAAAATTCTGACAGAACAAAGATAAATTTCACTGTGTGAATCCATCACACAAAATGGAAACATATTGAAATCGAACAAGTACTCAATAGCATCGCATGGAATTTTTCCATGAACAGCAACTTTGTATAATTCATTGTGAAAGAGTGAAAATATCTCTCCCAGATTGATAGTTTCTTTCCTGTCAAAGCGTTAAGTTCAAATCTTAGGAAGTGTCTTATCTCGTGATTCGATAACAACATAAAAATCAATAGGAATGTGTTTTCCTTGATGACATTTTTGTCAGATATAGAAGGAAATAACAATGCTTCTGCCGATTTAAAAAAGTTACGATATATTTATGACTGAAATATTATTAAGATAATTGAATCATCTCTGCTGATAACAGAGAAAATGCTTGTTGGAAAGTTATCAATTTCGAAGTGGTCGGTGAAATGAAAGTATATTTTTTCCTGATACGTTCAATGATTTTTTGTGATTTTGGAGATGATGTCTTTCAATTGTCTAGAGTTCTGATTCATTATAATAAAGCAATTTTCCATTTCTTTGTAGGTACTTCGTTTTTTTTTAATCCACTCAATGTAAACAATGTTCTCTGTGCGGTAAATTTATCATTCTAAATCTAAATGTCTTGCCTATGGATTTAATGATACAATAATACTGACATCAACACAAGTAATATCATTTTACAACCAGTCAAACAAATTATTGATGGCATTTTTAGTATCGGTATTGTCTTGGAAGATTATTAACTTTCAAAATAATACCTTTTTTTTAAAAGAAAGCTGACAGCTCATTAGTGGATACCTTCCACTCTATTGCTATAGTCAACATTTTTGCAGACTTATAATACTAAAGACAAATCTGAATTCATATTCAAAATGGAAAACATTTTTTCAGTATATCACACTTTGGATGTCGACAAAATTATTCAATGCTTGATGCTAACGAGATCGTGTGCTCTGAGATAAAAAATCATACCAAACATATTATACTACTTCCCGAAGCCGTTCGATTTGTCTCTGATGACTTATCCATAGAAAAATTATATTATTGTGGCATACGCGAAATATCTTTGAACATTTTTTTTATTTTCCAAATAATAACGTTAAATAACATCGATAGCACCTATCCCACATTGTTCTGTAAATAGAGTTTTGAGAAACAACTGTGATCCGGTAACAAAAAAGGATGAATGAGTATGAGGGGATAATAAAAATACTGCGAGATCACTACAAGAAAAGGATAAGCGTTCATTAATAACCAATTCTACAAATCAGCACCATCGATTAATACTGGTCATAGTTTTTAGCAATTTTTGCAATTACTTGCTAATTTGCAATTGAATCAGTGCTTGTTTTCTAATGCGGAAATGTGCGACTACTTTACATGCCAAATCAATGAATTGGTAAATTTTTTCCATAATGTTCACATTTCATTTAGTTTCTATCTAAATTCAGGTAATTTGTTTCCCTATTCATTTGTATATCTTTTACATATGATAATAACGATGGCAGTTATAGGGTTATATTGAATTGTTATTCACTATCCCATATCTATCTCTATACATTTTTGTTAAGGAATGAACAAGAATTTAATCTACATCACCATGTATTAGGTTTTGTTTTATTGATAAAAAAAAAGTAGTTGATAGAGTTGTCACTGACAAGTTAGTTGAATTAATTTTTTCTGAGATTTGTATATTTATTTTCATTAAAGTTGTTTACTGATGAATAATCCTGTGTTCGACCTAAAACTCAACAGGTTATGGACCCAGGTGCGCATTAGTCAAGAATTAAGTTGGAAAAGTAAACTTAAAAGTTTTAATGGAAATGGAAATCTCAAAAGTTGTGATTGATAAGTTAGAAGGTCAATCAAATTGGGTCGACTGGAAGTTCCAGTTGAAGATTCAACTATATATGTGTGAAGCAATACAAGCTGTGGAAGGTACGCTTCAAAAACCTGAAGAATTGGCTTCAGGGGCATCAGGGAACCAGAAAACTGCTTATAGTAACAGTTAGCAGTTTATAATAAGCTAGAGTATATGCCCAATATATAATAGTCTCTAGTTTGAACTCTCAAACAAGACAGTTGGTTAATATGTTTAATTCCGCTCAAGAGATGTGGAATAAGTTACATAGTGTTTTCGAACAACGAACAGAGCAGAGACAGGATCGACTGTTTAATGAATGTTTTGGCGTGGAAGTGAAAGATCCTTCATATAGTGTAGCAAAGCATATGGCAAAATTAGAAAAACTTTGGGTAGAATTACAAGATGAAACTTGGAAGAAAGATAGAGTAAAATTACCTGAATCACTTTTCATGAATAGAGTTTTGAATACCATGCCTCCTGATCACTTCGAATTCATGAATACCTGGGAATCTGTTCCTAAATTCCAAAGAAACTCCACTCTTCTCCGAGAAATACTTTGAACTGTTGAACTCCGCTTGCAGGACAGAAGTAGTATACAACAATACCCCTGCAAACAGCAAACAAAGGTCAACACAAATGACCAGAAATCCTACACTCAAAAAAATAGGACACAGTGTGTTATCTACAACTAACAACTAACTTGACAGTGACAACAGAGTTGTCACAACAGAGTGACAACAGAGTTGTCACTGTCAAGTTAGTTGAATTCATTTTTTCTAAGATTTGTATATTTATTTTAATTGAAGTTGTTTACTGTTGAATAATCCTGGGTTCGATCTGAAAATCAAAAAATTTGATTAATGAATTCACTGAATTTGAGAATATAGGAATGATGAGGAGTGTGGTGAACATCGTTTCTTGTCAGCCGAATCAGTCGAGAAATTCGGTATTGAAGACAATGAATGATGTGATTGATTTTTTGAATTTATTGAAATCGCAAATGTTAAGCTAGAATACAGGGTCATTTTTATCTAGTGTTTTTATTGATTGACCCAATGAATACATCTTTGTGTGCAACTATTAATAAATGCTGGTAGGTGTATAGATGGATTGGTAACCAATCTTCTTTGTTTTGTTTGTTGATTGAAGTATGAATTTGTTCCTGTACACCCAAGTTAAACATTGGTGGAAATAGAGGTCGTTTTCAGTAATGACGATTCCTAATAGGTGCAGACATTCGGTAGAGTGCAGTACTTCAGAATATTCCTTAAATCATAGAAATTTGCAGAACTTTTGAGCCGATTCACAACATATCATCCTATATCTCATACCAATTCACAATAACTCCCAGATACTTAATTATATTTGCCCTTTCTATTACAGCGCAATTGCAGATTGTTGTATCAGTACAGTTATGGATGTGGATTATGTTATTTTCCGCTTGATTGTTCTGCAATGGGGTGAATGTGATGAATTGACTTTCTTTTACATTCAGAATATAATGACAAAGTCTTGATTGAGCTATAGCTGCATATCTCTGTTCTCTTTCTGATTTTGCAAATGCCCTTTTCCACTTAATATCTGCGCATACGAGTAATAATATGGTACCTAAAACTGTTCCTTGTGGTACTTCTGTACAAATTATCATCATCCCACTCAATATATTATCGAATTTGACTTTTCGTATCCAGTATGATAGGATAGTCTTCTAAAATATTGTATGTTGGGCTATGTATACCATATCCATGTAATGTTTTGAATAGCATGCCGTGATCAAAGGTGTCGAATGCCTCAGCTTGGTCTTACCCAGCTGGGCTAGGTGTTACCTTCGCAAAAGTTTTGCCAACATCAAAAACACTCAGTCTTCGTGTCATGGTTTCAAATAATTTGAGTTTCAGTTGCTTGTGGTCACTACCAAACGGATTTAGCCTTCTTAGTACATGAAAATTTCAGCGATTTTAGAGAACAATTCGTCAAATTGGATAAAAAGCACATATGTGTTCATTCTCATTACATCACAGGTACCCTAGTATCAGACTATAGGAGTCGTTAGGACTACCTGTCTATCCATAATTCTTATTGCTGTATGTAAACCGAATATTTCTTCAAATTATAAAACGAGTATAGAAATCTTGTATATTTTCTTTATCACAAATCATGATTGAGTATTTCCTTCTGAATAATCCCGAATTCATTTAAAAATCAATGTTATATCTAAGTAATTTGGAAAGCGCCCGTTAGTTAGCAACCTGATTAGAAATAAAAACAAAATAGAACAATCCAATTTTATTGGCAATATGAGAAAATCATCTACCTGAAATGTATCTACCTAAATGTTGTCTTATTACCTGGATAGGTATTTAAAGAACCCCACTGACACATATGGAATCATAAATAGTTTGTCAATTGATACGTTCCAGCAAGAAAAACAAAATGAAAACAAATACTTCCAAAATTCAGACAAGAACACCAAAAAAAAGAGTCACTGTATCTAAAAATGTTATAATAAGAACAAGGAAAGAAACTGTTTCTAGAAACCTGAAACTATTAATGAAGTTATCTCGAATACCTAGATATTTGAATGTTTTGCTGTTACAGGCCAACACCACTGTGAACAAATCATTCAAAACTAGAGAAGGCAAGATAAAAGAAGTAGAAAGCCTGTTGTTGAATCGAGCAGTCAATGCGGTGCTGAAGGATTTAGTACATACCCAGAAGAATGAGACAGAATCATCGGAAACTGATGTATTGGGGCAATTTATCACGAACACAATTCGTGGATGTGTGCAAACTCGACTGAGGTGTCGAGTTATGTCCATGGAACCAGTTCAGGAATATACGGAGGGAATCAATAAAGCAATAAGTAAATTAGTGAAAATTCACGAAACGATAACGAAGGAGAACACTTCGAACTGAGGTATTTCAGCTTATATGTGAACCGAATGTTATTAAATCACTTATATTTTTTCAAGTTTATAATTTTTCCATATTTAAGTACCTAACTCCTATTATGCCTATTTAGGTCATTCTACAGATTATCGTATCCTTTGTGATTTTATGTTTCCTATTCATTATGTCCATCATGATTTATTAATTTGTCCGACGTGCTTAATATTTCATATTGTCATAATGTTGCCAATAAATATACACTTCGATTATTTTAGCTTTACTGATGCGTCATCAATTTATGATTATAAAAATCACACACCCTCTATGTAACATCTCTTTCTATTAAGCGCTATGAACAGATGACAATTCGTTAACATTTGTCTTCTAATCGAAGACTTATGTTATAGTGATGATCAATTAATACTCATAACAGTGGAAAGAGATAGACAGCCGACAGTGTTTTACAATTTGCATTGTTTTATGTTATTGGGTATTGTTGTCGTCAGTTTTACAATGTCTCTGTATCCATGCACGGTTGATTTAATGGAAACTCGTTTGTTAATATTAATGTCTGCAAATGTTTTCGAAACATTGCAATGCCACCTTTTTCGTTAACTGTCACATCTACATAAAAACTAACTTTTGAGGTTGTTTGGATCCGACATTTCCATAAATTTGAAAATGTTAATATTGTCATTACCTACACGTTATAATTTTTATCGGGATATTAGTCACTTCGTCTTACATTTGACCACAATTTCGCGATTTATTTCAAATGTACATCAACGATGACGTATCGATGGATTTAAAATAATCGAAGTGTATTTCATTAATGTATGTTTGGTGATCAGAGAAATGTTACGAGTTCAATACAATACGTAAAACTACTAAATATTCTGGATAACTTTATTGGGATCACTTATGCCTCTATATTTTTGTCAATCTAAAAACTGTTTTATCTTCCTCTTGAAGATGATCACTTGGTGATCGAAACACGTGTCGAGGTGTAAAAATAACGATTTGGTGTTGGGAAAAAACTCCAGTAATATTCATTAATCTGTTGAAGTAACAATTAGGGATGACATGATCAGTCTGGGTTGGTTTTCTGTAAACGGAAAAATATATTTTTTTTTATAGTAAGATCTAAATAGTTTAATTTATTATCTTTTTCTATACCAAGAGTGAATGAAACTTTTTTGGATGTAAGTTATTTAGGGAATCAAGAATGTCATGTGCAAAATTAGAGTTGCCATCTATGAAAACCAGGCAGTCATCATCATATCTGTACCAGCTGAGATATGTTGATGACTGCAATAATTTTATAATTATACACTTCCATACAAAAATCTCTTCGATTCATTTTGTGGTAATTATTTTATTTCAACAGTCGCCACTTGGAATGTTTTGAGAAGGTACTCATGATTATGGCCCTAGTGGTCGACCCTTCTCGAATATATTTATGTCCCTGACCATATTGTCAGTGAATATTATTTCGATAATGACTTGAGAAACATTTTTAGCAGAGGCATTCATTCTGTTCTGGGATTTCGGCCGGGCTAATCCTAATTTTCATTCTCCTCGCCACGTGGTTACACTTTTTTTTGTTTGTCGTTTTTTTGATTGTCTTCAAGGAATGAGAGACATTCCATCAGGACGTTTTCCATCATCTCGGCTAATTCCAAGAAGTTCAATCACAGAAGGGATATTGGCTGTTGACAATGCACGTTTAATTATGTCATTTACTGCATAATATCGGGAGAAGAGACCTGCATTAAATTTACCACTGAAGCCATAAGTACCATTTTCATCAACAACGAAACCGCACCGACATTCGTGATTAACACAAATTAAACATCCTAAACGAATACCTATTAAATTCTGAAGCCTTCGTTTCAGAATTTGATATGAGAGGCCACATCAAATTTAGGGAAGTTGTTTTTTGTCTTAAACATTCAGCCAAAGATTCTTCTGAAAGTGGTGCACCAAGTATAGTCAATTCGTGCCTATTTATTGTTCTTATTCCCGGAATTGAACTGTTGAGGTTTTCTATTATTAATACATTTTGTGAATTTAAAAAAATATTTCGCATTTTTCAAAATCCAATTTCAACCCAATTTCTTCAGAGGATGATAATTTATCTTTGAAATGACTGAAAACTATGTCCAGGTGACCACCTCTAGACCCATCATCCGAGTACCAACAGTTAAAATCAGTTTCAATTGATTTCATCAGACGATCAATGGATAAGCAGAAAAGTGCAGAACCTAGAGGATCTCCTTGTTGAACTCCTCTTCCGACATGATGACATTGTCTCCCAAATTCAAAAAAGTTGGCTTTTGATAACACTGGCTGATGAAGTGGAAAAATGAGGTGTCAAATCCATGATTCTTTTTGAAAATACTCGTCTGTGAATCATATTGAATGCATTTCGAAAATCTAGTTTTGGAAAAATAGTTGGAGATTAGTTCGAATGCTGATTTATGAAACGGCGTGCTGCGTAAGCAACTACTTAACATCCTCCAGAAGTTCCAAATCCAAATTGTAAGGGACGAAATAAGTCCCTGAATATATTTTTAATGATAAAACAAAAAAATTTGGCTACCAAGCGTTGGAAAAATGTGCCAACGGCAATAGATCTTATACCACCACATTTCTTCTTCAGAGCTTGTAATAAATCACCATAAAGAATTGGAAGTACTTCCGAATCAACTCTGCCAGCAAGTAAAAAATTACATAGTGATGTCAAAGGAGATACGAGTTTTTCACCTTTGAATCCGGATCTTTTTGATGAAAGATCTTGAAAGTGTGAAGGTCTTAGAGAATCCAGCCCATCAGATGATCCTGTGCGAAAAGATCTAACAGCACGTAAAACATCAATGAAACTTTATTACATTCAAGAGCGGATAGATATGATTTTAGGGATTGGTTGGTGAGTATTTAGAGAATTGCCTTGCGCCGAGGTGTATGCCCAAAAATATCCAGACAAGTTGGTTGTCAAACGATTGCTACATGAATTTCGTAGGACTGGAAGTGAAGCTTATGAAAAGGCAAATAGACCAAAACCTATCATTGGAAATGATTATGCGATCAATCATAGAAAACTCTCATTCGAGAAGAAATGCGGATCTGTTTGTGTTGCAATTTGACTATTGTAAGCGATCAGAAGATTGTTGGTATATCGGATAAGCTTGCAGCACAGAACAAATATATGTGTTCAATATGGAGGCGGTGCCCATAAATGCGTTAAACTTAACATAGAGATGTTGGGACGTTACAGTCCACAAACTAAGGAGTTTTCAAAAGTGAGAGCATTCAATAATTCCAATCAAGTTGTCGATGAATCTAATGATTTGAATGTGGTATGTAACACTTTTATTGGTGGTTTAACTGCCCAAGCAATCAACTGATCAAGATAAATCAGTGAACAAACATTTTCGAAGCTCTAAGAGTATTTAGATGCGACTAAATGTCTTCACTACACGTTCTTTGAGTATCAATTAGTAGAATATCTGATATAACAGTTCAATTTTTTTTTTTAATTTTATGTAGATAGATAGACAGTTTATTTGACTATATCATATACATATGCATATTCATAGCAAGTCATTTGGTCTCAAAAGATATTGAATAAACTATTTAGTGATACACTAATTCACTTTCAAAACTAATCACAAAATATCACAGCACATTAACATACAAAAATATAAGAAACAGTTAAACAAACAGTACATAAACGATAAGTGTGTTCTCAGAGGCTGAAGGTCACACCTTGAATACCTTCCAAGTACTCATTGGTTGAGTAAAAACTGTCTTTTAGCAAATACGATTTGATGGTTCGTTTGAACTTATTCACACTCATCGTTTTGATTTGATGAGGCACTGCATTGTAGAAACTAAAATCTAAAGAATTTTTTTGTGAAATAGAAAGCTTATATCTAGGAAGTCTGATATTGTCAGAGTTTCTAGTGTTTTATGGTTAGCATGTGTGAGGTTGGACGATGTTTTGTGTATTTCAAGGAGTAAATTGTAAATGTTTAGGGACGAAAGAGTCATGATTCTGAATTTGATGAATGAAGGTCTACACGTACATCTATACCCTAGATGACCTAATATTCTTATTGCCTTTTTATGTTGAATGAAAGTAACATTAGCACACGAGGATTTTCTCCACAGTAAAATGAGGCTGAAACAGTGAGAAATAAACTGTTCTCAAAGTTTCGTAGTTTGAAATATACCTGAGCTGTCGCAGAAGAAATTATATGCTCGACAGTTTATGTTTTAATTGATCTATCTGAGCATTCCAATTCAGTTTGGAGTCTAAAGTAACACCAAGTAGCTTCAAATCTAAAGCAAATGGAACTTCAAACGTTCAAGCCAGTCTCTATATACCTACACAGTAGGTTTAATGGACTGACGCCTATCAGAAAACAACTACTCCCCTGGCTAATACCACGAAGGGCGTTGGATTATATCAGACAGGCGTCAGTGCAGGAATCTTCACAGAAAATGCAATTGGCAATACAACTGAAAGAGTCGACCTTCAATTATGGAACGGGCACACTTGCAGACCGGTTTCGGGCTTATTAGCCACTCATCAGTGCAAGATAGTGACCATCATCGACCTAAAGTCAATGATATTCCACAATTGAAAATCGGAATTCTTTCAGAGTATTTCATTCCTCTTCCGAAGTTGGAGCGAACATCAAAAATGTCACTCCATCTAGTGGACGAGGAACTAACCAACTGCACATCCGTAATTTGCCCGATTCCTCTAAATAAGGAATAAAAACTTTCTTATTAGTCAATGGGCTATGCTTGAAGACTGGCAATAAACAAATCTAAAGCAAATGGAACTTCAAACGTTCAAGCCAGTCTCTATATACCTACACAGTAGGTTTAATGGACTGACGCCTATCAGAAAACAACTACTCCCCTGGCTAATACCACGAAGGGCGTTGGATTATATCAGACAGGCGTCAGTGCAGGAATCTTCACAGAAAATGTCCTGCATATGCAATTGGCAATACAACTGAAAGAGTCGACCTTCAATTATGGAACGGGCACACTTGCAGACCGGTTTCGGGCTTATTAGCCACTCATCAGTGCAAGATAGTGACCATCATCGACCTAAAGTCAATGATATTCTACAATTGAAAATCGGAATTCTTTCAGAGTATTTCATTCCTCTTCCGAAGTTGGAGCGAAGTAGGAGATTTGAGCCGATTCTAAGCCTCCCCCCACCACTATGACGTATTAATTGCTTTTTTATTGGTTGTTGTTTGGTGAAGTCAATGTGATGTGACCTTGAAGGGTGTGGTGTATGGATCGTTCAGAAATTTTTTCCCGGTTCTAATACTCCCCCCACCAATATGACGTGTTATTTGCTTTTTTTTGTTGTGCAGTGAAGTCAAGGCGTTGTGACCTTGAAGTGTCTGGTGCATGGATCGTTCAGATTTTTTTTTCATATGAGATTTTGTGTGTGTATGTGTGTGTGTGTGTGTTAGAGAATGCACGGTACAGGGTTTCATCATGTGCTTGTTTGTCTATGTACAAACATACGTCTGCATACTTCGAAGATCCTCCAAGTAATGAATGCTCCATCGGTGTGAGGGCACCAAGTTAGTAGTGGAGTGACGTCACAGCAATAACCGTTCAACGGCTAGAGAGCGACATGTTCACTCCACGACGTGTGGCAGAGTAATGCGTATTCATCAGTCTGCTCTCACCTCCCTCGATGTAGTGAAGGATGTGACGTAACGCCCCAGACTCGCCATCAATGGTGACACGCAGGCGGGCGAGGACTGTGCTAACGTCTGTCCTCTCCGAGAGCGCAACGACAATTGCTTGTTCGGCTATCGCTCTCGAAGCAGTGAATGATGTGACGTAACGCATCACCCTACCCTCGCTATTGATGGTGACACGCAGGCGGGCGAGGACTGTGCAAACGTCTGCCCTCTCCGAGAGCGCAACGATCACTGCTTGCTCGTGCCGGCAACTCGCATCAAATTGGGAGATGGGCTTGGCTGTGACGTCAGGCATCTCTAGTGGATGCATCGATGTGTCCTTACCTACCCTCACTCTCTACGGTGATGCGCAGGCGACGTGGATTATGGTATTTAAGAAGCGGGCGAGTGTTGGTTATGTCAGTTTCCATCGAGTGAGTTAGTGAGAACATATCATAGAAAATGTATTCTTGTGAATGTGGTAAATCTTTTACCCGTAGTGACAACCTTCGTCGTCATCAGCTCCAGAGTTGCCAAGGAGGGCCATCAGTGAAACGAGTGAGATTAGATGACGCTGCAGCACCTATGTACACATGTAATTGTTGTAATGTGATGATTCCATTGACTCAAGTGAATTCTCACAATAGAACTCTACAACATAAGAATAATACATGTGTTCAATTCAGTGATGGTGTTCAAATTATAAAGAGCGCCTTCAAACGTCGGATTGCGACATACAGGGTGCAGAGTTCCATTGTTTCCACCGATTACATGTTATTCTTTAATGAAATCAGGCAGAAAGTTATAGAATTATTGGAATCGGCCATCAGGGTTCACAAAATCATCAAAGTGAATATGGAAGTATTTGGGAGTTATATTCTACAAACACAAGACCTGAAGGAAACCAAATCATTTAATTCACAGAATAGAACAGTTGATCAATCTACTGATTTGAATTCCTTATTTGATGGATTTCGAAATGGGATTATCGCTCAAACTACAGAATTCCAGGAACGTGATTCAGGTAAACATTTCTACCAAGTTTTAATTGGATGGATTAGTAATATTGTTCTGTATTTAAGGTTGGACTTGTGAAAAAATCATGTTTCTGGAGTTGAACATTAATAAATACAGCCCGCTCAGTGGATGTTCATATGTGAAGCTGCCTGAATGTATCGAGCGTAGGAAGGCCGTGGTTAATGTCCGTAATGAAGATCAGCATTGTTTTGCATGGGCTATCACTTCAGCACTACATCCTGCAATCGATAGAACATCAGAAGTTTCATCGTATCCACATTTCAGTACAGTCATAGATGTAACAGGTATGAATTTTCCGGTAAAGTTGAAAGATATTGTGAAATTTGAAGACAAGAATGATATTTCAGTTAATGTGTACGGTTTAGAAAGTAAATTCGAGAAGGGTAAAATAATGTATGAAATAATTGGACCATTACGTTACTCTCAGAGAAGACTTAGAAGACATGTCAATTTGTTACTTATCACAGATAAAGATCTTTCAAGATTAGTTTCAAGCCAATTATCGGCTCATGAACATAAGAAATATTTTTGTGATGGCTGTTTATTATATTTTTCTAATGAACAATTACTATTACGTCATAAGATAAATGATTGTAATCACTTGAGTACTACAACACCATCAACCAATTTCAAAGTCAATAAATATGGGAAAACGGTACCTGAAAATATACTAACTTTTGAAAACTTTGAGAAACAAATGAAGGTACCATTTGTAGTGTATGCCGATTTTGAATCAGTACTGAAGCCGATTCAAACCACTAAACCAAATCCTGAATACTCGTATTCGATCAAGACATTCAAACATGAGCCTTATTCATTTGCTTATTTGATTAAATGTTCATACAATGATGATTCATCAAAATTTGTTTCGTATAGGGGTGTGGATGCAGCCCAGAAATTCGTTAGCAAAATCGAAGATGATTTGAAAAATATTTATGAAAATCATCTCAGGTTTCCTATTCCTATGGATGTACAAACTCCTGAGGAAGAGGAACAGTTTGCTTCTGCCACAAATTGTGGCATTTGTTCCAAACAATTTAATGATGGCGAAGTCAAAGTGAGGGATCATTGTCACCTCACAGGAAAAAAAAGGTCCCCTGCTGCTCATTCATCTTGTAATTTGAATTTTAAATTGCCAAATTTCATTCCTATAATTTTTCACAATCTCAGTGGATATGATTGTCATTTATTCATAAAGGAATTGTATAAAAACAAAGATAAAGTGGATGTCATCCCACAAACTAATGAGAAATATATATCTTTCACAAAACATCTCTTTACACACTCCTATACGGATAAAGATGGTAGGGTGAAGAAGAATTATTTGAAAATGAGATTCATTGATAGTTTCAGATTCATGCCTAGTTCTTTGGAGAATTTAGGTGCAAATTTAACATCTGATCAGTGTATCGAGATGCGCAAACATTTCCCACAAATTGAAAATTTCAATTTGATGAGAAAGAAAGGTGTATTTCCCTATAGTTTTGTTGATGACATCGAAAAACTGAATCATCCAAGACTTCCAACCAAAAATCAATTTTATGATAAACTCAATTGTGAACATGTATCAGATAATGATTATGGGAGAGCTCAACTTGTTTGGAATTTATTCGAATGTCAGGATTTGGGTGAATACTCTGATTTATATTTAAAGTCAGATGTGTTACTATTATGTGACATTTTTGAAAACTTTAGAAATATATCTGTTGATAAATATAAATTGGATCCGGCACAATACTTCACTGCACCCGGATTATCGTGGGATGCCATGTTGAAATATACTAATATTGAATTGGAATTACTAACTGATATTGATATGGTTCACTTCTTTCAAAAAGGTATTCGTGGTGGAATAAGTCAATGTAGTGAAAGGAAACATAAAGCAAACAATAAATTTTTACCGGATTATAATCCAAATGAACCATCTTCATTCATTTCATATTTGGATGCAACAAATCTATATGGTCACAGCATGTCGCAACCATTACCAACAGGTGAATTTTCATGGTTAGCACCTCATGAAATTCTCAATCTTGATATAATGAATGTGGATATTGATAGTCCTTATGGATATGTATTGGAAGTGGATATACATTATCCCCAAGAACTTCATGATAAACATTCCGATTTACCATTCTTAGTTGAACGTTTGATACCTCCATATGCAAAATCGAAAGTTCCCAAAATAATTCCAAATTTAAACGACAAAAGAAAATATATTGTTCACTATAGAAACTTACAGCAAGCTGTCAATCATGGTTTGATAGTGATGAACACACATAGAGTATTGAGGTTTAAGCAATCATGTTGGATGAAGCCTTATATAGATTTGAATACTGAAATGCGTAATAGGTCTAATAACAAATCTGAAAAAGATTTCTACAAACTAATGAATAATGCAGTCTATGGAAAAACAATGGAAAACGTAGACAATAGAATTGATGTTAGACTCATTACACATTGGGAAAATATAAAAAGAACTATAGGTGCTAGTTGTCTCATATCTCGACCAAATTTTAAAAAATGCTCTATTTTTACAGAAAATTTTGTTGCCATTCAATTGGCTAGAGTAAAAGTTCATTATGATAAACCACTATATTTAGGATTTTCCATTCTAGAATTATCTAAAACAGTTATGTATGATTTTTTCTATGGATGTATCAAACAACAGTTTGGAGAAGATGCGTCCTTACTCTACACTGATACCGACTCCCTTATTCTCAAAGTAAATACAGACAATTTCTATGAATTTATCAAAAATAATATAAATAAGTTCGATACATCTAATTATAAAATAGGAAACCAATTCAATATTCCAGTGACAAAGTCAGTTCTGGGTAATTTCAAAGATGAATTCCCAAATGATCCAATAATCAGCTTTTACGGTACAGGTGCTAAAGCGTATTACGTGAAATCTGTTGATGGTGAACTGAAGAAGGCCAAAGGTGTGAAACGATCTGTTATAAAGAATGAATTGACATGTGAAGACTATGAAAAAATCATTGAAGAGGGAGGTATGATATTCAGGAAGATGAACTCGTTCAGAAGCGTATTGCATGATATTTACACTGAATTGAAAAATAAAGTCGCTTTATCGTATCATGACGACAAGAGATTCATCATTCCGAATACCACTCGAACTCTTCCATGGGGTCATAGCGATATAGAATTTTATCGAAATGATCCTAATGATAACATTCGTTGGGTGTCTGAAATCGTTCATTCTTTTTCTCAAGAGAGCGCCTTAGACCAACTAATCAATTTGTTGACTGTAGAGATGAATAATTGAATTATAATTCGAAGTATTATTGCTTATTCCTTCAAACCGGAACATTCTTATTTGTGATTATTTGTGATTATTGTATTATGTATTGTATATGTATCACTTTTACCAAGTTACTTAGATGAATAAAAAATGATAAAAATATTATTTGTTTCATTTCTATTTTCCTAACCAATTACTGTAAAGTATATAACATAATGTAAATGAAAGAAATATCAGTTTGAAAAGAATCATCGTAGAGTGCACAATGTCTAAAACAATCGATAAGTTTGGTAGAAAAAGAAAATTGGGTGGTAATGTCATTCGAGGTCCTTCCGGGATTGGTTTTAAATTAACAAAAGATGGTCATTATGACATGCAAAGAAAAATATTGAAAAATATAAGCGAACCAATTGACAAGAGTGATTGTGTAACTGTATCATATCTTGAGGGGGAAATTAACGGAACAAAGGAGGTTATACTTCTAGCCCTACAAGCTGCAATACAATCCACAATAGGTAATATTGCTCGCGATGCCCGTCAAGCATTTGACGATAAAATTGCAGAGGCTCGGATAACTTTCACTCGTAAATTTGACAAACTTACAAATGATGTGGACATAAAAATGTCTGACATAACAGCGTCTACAAATAAAAAATTTGATGCTATGTCAAACATAACAGGGACTACAATGAAAAAGTATGATGTACTAGAAGAGAGAGTTGAAGTTTTGGAGAAAAGCCATAAAGTCAGGCCATCAGGTGGACTGGGATATCCAGGACTGGACATTGATCCAAATGTTAGAATAATAGAACCAAAACCAACAGATGACGTATTAATTGAACCAACATGGTGAATTTACTCCCGCGTTAGGTTAGATTAGATTAATACATACTGTAGGTTAGGGTCATAGGTGTTAGGTTAGGTTAGGTTTCACGGCGCGCGAAGCGCGCGGGTGGGGGTGGGGGGCCACCCCCCCTCCTCCCCCGGGGTGGTGGGTGGGGGGCCACCGCGCCGGCGCGCGAAGCGCGCCGGCGCGAGCGTAGCGAATTGGGGCGTAAGCCGCGCGGAGCGCGGCCCGCTTTCTTCCCACCATTGCTCACCCGCCCACTTCCTACCATTTCTCGCCCCACCATATTCCAACCATTGCGCATGCACGCCCCCACCTCATTCCCTCCACTCCCAATGATGTTGATACCCCGAGGAGCACGTTCTTCTACATTCAGTACGACAACTCCAGTCATCCAGAGCAGTCCAGCCATACTCAACCAGAAGCAGTGTACTATACGACGAGGAGCTAAGTTTGAGTAAGTTAACAATGTACTTTAATTTTTTACATCTACTAACTTTGTATTATTTTACATTTTCAGAATGGCATCCAACACTCAGGAATTAAATAACGCTGTGGCATCCATCATGCCTATGACAGAGCAGGAGAAGGCATCCACTTCACGAGTTAGGTGCAGATCCACCAGCCCTGACTTATTCGAGGAGGAGGAGGAAGTCAGGCCTGTAAAGAAGGTTTGCCAACGACCTGCAGCGAAGGTTGGTCCTATTTCTAAGTACCGAGCTACTTGCAATAGGACTAATCCTTATGCAGGTAGTTGGTCGACCGCTCCAAACAGCTTAAGGCCCTCCACACCACCCGCAGCAGTAGTGGAACAACCTAGGGCGCCTTCTCCGGAGGAGCCACCAGTTGTATTGTCCCCATCGGAGGAGGCTCCCATCGTATTCACTCCGTCGGTGGTGCCGCTTTCGCCGATGCTGGCAACACCGGTGACGAATCCTGAAGTGTTAGTGCCACAAGTGCGACAGCCTATCGGAGAGGTTAGTGAAATGTTGGACAGTTTTCTACAGAGATGTAAGGAAGCAGAACATGCTTCTCGAGCTAGTGAGGCCGCGTTGGTTAAAAGGAAGCGCGAAATGGCTGAAATTGTTAACCGACGGAGGGAAGCAGAAAAAGTAATAGCCGAACTAGATCGGAAGTATGCATCTCTGGAGAAAAAGTGTGAAGCAGATACCTCTTCGATAGAGACTTATAAAAAGTTAGTGACTTTTATAAAAACTTTCCCATAGATTAAGTGTAAGTGTAGTAAGATTAGTTTTAGGTTAGTTAGGAATATTTGATTAAGATAGTTTTAAGTTTATGTTTGTAATTTTAGGAAATAAAAATAAAATAAAAAAAAAGAAGTGAAATTAAGGGTGTACATTGTTTTGGTTTGGTACACATTGAACAATGCGATGGTTGGAGCATTTTTCTTCACTTCGTCTCATTATTATTTCCTTTTTTTATTTCAATTACAAGTTCTTCTATGCAAATACCTCACATCAATTTTTGTGTTCTCTAATCTATTGTAAATAATCTCTTGGGAAGAAAATATGTTTCATAATGAAATCAATAAGTATATTTCATATAATTCATATAGTATTTTCAATTTTCTCTTTCATGGAATATAGCTCATGTCATTTTTGAAATTCATTCCCACTTAATCCCCTCTCCTCCCCACTCCTCCCCCACTCCCTTTCAAAAGTATAAAAGTAGGAATTATCTGTTGGAATATTCAGTTGATCAGCCACCTTCAACATGGAACCTGATTCAACTACTGAGCCGTACAGTGACCCAGCGCATCAACATCCTTACTGGGCTTCTATCCATGAAGGTTTCGTTACCTCCACGACTGCACCTCACTCGATGAATTATGATGACATAATTTATGATGATCGGATACAAGTGCTTCACGTTACTGGAACCGATCAAGCGGACCTGTCTGATGGGGATTATCCAGATCCCTATGATTGGCGGAATGATTACGAATGGGATACACAGTCCGGAAACACAGACGACGACGACAGCGATGACGATGATGACGGTGACGCTGACAATGAGTCCGATGATAGTCCTCCACCATCCCCTATCCTGATTGATGAAGTCCTGAATTCAGACGATGATATGTAATCGTTTCCTCATTTCTCCCATCCTTTCTATTCCTTTCCTTTCCTTCCACGGAGTACACACTTTTTGGTTGGTGTACACGAGGCACTGCGAGGTTGGGGCAGTGTCTTTTTCCCTCTCCCTTATTAGTTTTTTTTATAATAATCACTCAGAGTTTCTAATAATAATAATCACTTAGAATTTCAAGAAAATTGTCATTCTTATTGCTTTCGAATTTCAAACACTGAATTGTTCTACATTTACACTTCACCCCCTCCTTTTTTTTCCAATATAAATAAAGCATCAATCCCAGTTCTATATCATTCTTCCACAATGTCGAGTGCTGATTCCACCACCGAACCGATGAGTGTACCAGAGTGTTCTATGGCGAGTACAGGCCCCATCCAGGTACATGGAATAGATTCAACGTTCGATCATTTCAGTACAAATTTTGCACAAATGCTGCAACGTATCTATGATCTACCTGATGATTTCCCGGCACGTATGGAAGAAGGTATGCAAGAGGAAGTAGAGGCAGAGTTAGAGATGGATGTCAATGAGTTAGACGATCTAGAGGATAACGAGCTAGATAATTATGCTAATGATGATGCCATTAGTATATCGTCTGATTCAGATGATTATGAGGATGACATCATCAGTATATCATCAGATACAGATGATGATACAATCATCATTGTTTCTGATGATGATGAGGAGCGTTAGTCCATACCATTGCATGGATTAATAAAAAAAACAGCCCTTTTCAGGGCTACAATTGAAGACTGAAACAATAAAAAAATAGCTCTTTTCAGAGCTATCATTATACTTTCAAACAGAAACAGGTTCATACCATTGTTAACATTATAGTCTCAAACAAAATGTATGTATGTAAAAGTATTCATCATTATATGCATACAATGATTGACAAAATGCCAACTTCAACTTTCATTTAAAGTAGTACTCATCATATGCATAGATATTCAATGACTATCAAATTCCAAATATCGACTTTTCAGTCAAAGTAGTAATTTATTTGTCATATAATGTATAGATATTCAAAGACTAACAAATTACTTAGACTTTTATTAGTCAAAGTATTCATTTGTCATATAATCTATGAATACTAATACAACTAACTACTGTTTGTGTGAATAATGTAGCCCTGAAAAGGGCTGTTGTTTTTTTTGACCAGTAGGTCCACGGTTATTGTGCCACAGGTTGGACATTATTACATATAATACATGTAGATACTCGGGTGAAGTTTGTTAGTGGCCTCTCGCAAGCTTCACACCAATTCTGCCCCATTTCCATAATTGAGACAGTGTTGTGGGTGTTGACATGGGCATACCACCCTCCATTATTGTTTCTATGCGAATAAAACCGAAAGCAGCACCAACATAGTTTTTTGTTCTCTCCATCTATTGTGCTGATCAATACGTATGCATCCATTGCACAATACAAATCCAAGGGATCTTCCAGTGTCTCACTGACATTGAGCGTTCGCATACCGATCCTCAAAGCACCATCGCCTTCAGTTGTGTCAGCTTCTATCCCTTCATCATCCATGACCCTCTCAAACTCCATCACGTCATCATCTTCGTCGCTTTGGTTGGCCTCGTTTTCAACTTCGTCTATCTCATCTTCATCGACTCCAACATCTTCTGCTTCAACTATCACTTCCTCTAGCGGAACATTGACATCCTCATCATCTGATTCGTCTATCCAATTGTTTTCATCAACAGCAGATATTCTATTTAATGCAGCATTTATTTTTGCAGAATTCATCTTGTTGTTGTTTGATCACAGTTGTAGAGAGTGAATGAATGAACTCTAGGTTTGCAAGTCGACTTATATAGGAGGTGATGCGACTCCCACTTGACTCGTTTAGAGTGGAATAGTAGGAGAAGTTATCCCACTATACTTTCACATGATGTTGATTTGTATAAATAGAGATCGTAGGTGTAGGAGAGAGCATTCAGAGTTTCTGTAAGTCATCTCTTAATATTTCTAATCGAATTAGTAAAATGCCGTTTCCAAAAGAGTGGAATGAAAAACCAAAAGTGTGTGTCTACCCAATGATGATTGCAGGGGCTATTGTGTGCTACTTTTGTCAAATAAGTAGACCTAAGGATTCAATCAATCCATGTACTGGTATGTGTAGTGATTGCGTGTTGCGGATTCAACTATCGCCTCCTTCTCATCCACCGAAGCGAACAAAATCGGATTATCGTCAACAACAGTTACAGTGTCTGAAGTGTTCCGAACCTATAATATTTAACAATATAGGTATCTGTAGAAATATTTGCGGTACCTGTGCTGCCGTTCCAACTCCACTGCAACGTTGTTTGCGTTGTGATACATATTCCATGAATTGTTGGAATCATGTATGCAATGCATGTAGAAGTACTTGGGATCTGTGTGAGAAGGTTGGTCAACTCTACCCCAATAGGAGAATCCATTTTTTTCAATGTTGGTGTTTGACGCACGAGCAACAACTATTGAGGAATAGAGTCAAAGAACGTTCCACATCCACAGAGACATATTAACATTTTTCATTTTATATTTTTTATTATCGTTATTGTCCTCTATTATTAATAAATATATATATATATATATATATATATATATATATATATATATATATATATATATATATATATATATATATATATATATTGAATTTATTTGTATTATTTTCTAACATTTAAAAATACATGCATGCAACACAAAGTTTTCCTCTTAAATGACAAAGATTGTTACATGCGTGAATAGTTTAGTGAGAGAGCGCATGTGCCAGTTGATGAAAGAGCGCATGCGCTAGTTTATTTTCTTCTATAAATGGTGAGGTCTCAGTAACATCATCACCTTTCCTATCCACATTCTATTGCTATCACATATCATTCCTCAGACCTTAATAATCATGAGCTCTATGCCGCTATTGATTGCTGAAGATGGTTCACCACTTGTTGATATCGATCAGACTGATTTTGAAAATATTCCAGTATTACATTTATCCAGTCAAGATTCGATAAATGATTTTGATATTAACGACTTCGTTAACTTTGCAGATGTGCCAGAACCAAATGAGCAAATTATTATTGAAAATCCGATCGTTTCGCAATTATCATCACTCAAACACTCTTCATCTACCCTTCCTCTTGGTGTTGATAAGAAATCTAGAACAATCAAGAGGAAGGTTACTAAGGCATCTTCATCGATTGTCACTGACTTTAAAGAAAAGAAAGAATCCAAAAGTGTTGTGCGACAGAAAAAACCCGCAACGAAAAGTGACAGATCGAAGAGGAAGCCAAAAGGTACTCCTAAAGAAATGAAGAGTGATTTGAAAGCTGAACCGCTATCTTCTTTCAGTCCCCTCCATCGGTTTGGGGAAATGAAAAGGAAAGCAAAATACCGTCTTGTAAAGGCACAGATGACTATTGCTGAACTTGAAAAGAGTGAGCGAGCTATTAATGCTAATAATGAAACTCTTGAAGCATTAGATGCCAAGATTGCATTAGCGAAGGTTGAATTGGCTAGAATGTCTAAAGATGCTGATGAACTCCGTTCAAAAATAGGTAAAGATAAGCAATTCCATCAACGTTCGAGAATGCAAGCTCAGGCTGAGCTTGAGCAGTCGACTAAGCTTTATGAGACGGCATTATCAGTGAGAGATAATTGGCAAAAAGAGTTGGATACTGCATTTCAAAGTGACGGCGATTAGTTTTGGGAATGATAATGTGTTTTCAATATCGTGAGTTGAAAAATATAAGCGGGAATGGAGTATACAATTAATTTGGTTTGGTATACACAGAACATTGCGAATGGCTGGGGCAATGTTTACCGCTGCAATATTTTTCAATTCACATACTTATAATTGAAATGAAAACAATAATGAACTTTAATATTACTTTATTCATAAAAGTCACTATTAGATACATTTAAACCATATTTGATTCATCAATCCAAGAATTTTGTTCGCTAGGAAGACCTAACCACTTTACATATACTTTATTTTTTCTTCTCTTCAACACCTTCTCAATCAGATATACGTCAGGATTCTCGGTTCGTAATAACTCTTCTTCGTAAAAACATCCTCTAATCGGCTGTTCATTCATAACTTCAAGATTAGTCGTTGGGATGGTTTTATTAATTTTAACAATCTTGAATAGCTCCGTGGTAAAATTCGCAGTGTAAGACTTTTCAAAAATATTTTTGTATTTACTTATACGTACAATATCATTCAATTGGAATTTGGGTTTACTTTGTCTTCCTCCAATTCCATTGATACCCTTGAATTTCAATTTTGTTGTTGAATCAACATTGATGGGTGCCATACCTATTGTACGATGAACTTTATTATTATATCTACTAGTTATAATTGGAAGAATATCAAGCCATTTGTGGTGACCTCTCATCGAAAATTCCTTGTAAAGCCATGCCTTTATTGTACGAATCACTCTTTCTGCTATAGCTGCCTTCTTTGTGCTGAATGTTGAATAATGATTGATATTATATTCTCGCATGAGAGATGAGAAGCTTCTATTAAAAAATTCTTTCCCTTGATCGCTTTGTATATGTTTAGGGGAAAATTTGGCTTTCTTCAGTACATATTTCATTGCATTAGTTATTGTACTACCTGTTTTATCTTTAACTGGCACAGTCCATAGATATTTTGAGTAACAATCAATTACTACAAGTATATATCGGTATCCTTCATTACTTTTTGCATAAGGTTGTAGTTCAGCTAGATCTATTTGCCATAGATCTGCAAAACCTTTGATGGTAGTTATTCTTCTACGAAAATTACGTCTTGCAGGTCTATGTAATTCATTAACAACTTGTCGTTTGATATCACTTACTTCATTAGTCATTCTATTTCAATATGATTAAAGAGAAAAAAAGTGATAATGTTACTGCATTGAATGATGATGTGACAGTGATCATTACTTATGGATATATATTAATATATTATACCTTCTTCACGTAATTCTTCAATTATTGAAATTATTTCATTATCATGTCCGGTATGTCCAGCTGACTTTGATGCTACCAATAGTCGTAGGCGAGCAACTAACTCTTTCGGTGAATTCCAGTACACATAATTCGCAGGTTTAGAATTATATGTTTTCTCCATTTTCACTCGTTTGAGTGCTCCACCAATTTTACTTCTACTCCTAATTGGATATTGTCGTGAGTCTAATAGTGGTTTGATGACTTCACGAAATTTTTTAGAATTTGTATTTTTAAAACCATTCTTCAGATGATATTGTTTATATGGAGCATTCGTTATTTTCAATATTTTGGAATATACTTGACGAGTTTCTTCATTATCAACATCTTGTGGATTCTTCAAAAAGATCATATCATATAATTCTGGACTACCTGCGCATTCATATTTTTTCACTTTATTAGCATCCCAAAATGAAATGTTTCCATCTTTGAAATGTACCACTAGACTTCCCATTTTCAGCTTTTGTGTAATTGGATCCATACGTACGCCAAATGTTCCATCATATGCTGGATTTCTAGATTTTACATTATTCAAATGTTTCATCAAAACATCTTCACCACTTTCATTCATAACAGGTGAGATGTCAGGATCCGAGGAATCGATGTGGGACGATGATGGTGTTTCGAATAGAGTTGTTCTCATATCGTCTTGAAGTGTGCTCGTGTCACTATTCACAGATGATACACCATCAAAAGATTGTTTTCTTCCTATTGGAGTACTCATGGGATAATTTGAAGTAGATTGAACAGATCCACGATTTGGTGACAACACTGCTGATTTAGAAGTAGCGTTTGATGATAAAACATTCAATGGTTTCATTATGGGCTCATACAATCTTTCAAGTGTCGAACGATTTTCAATATTATCATTCTTGATAGAGTTGAATTTCTGTCTGACAGCTTCTGTTGTCTCTACTAGTTGACGTTTCAAATTCATTTCATTGTTTTTATGTTCAGAATCGTTTTTTGTATTCATAATGCCCTTTTTAAATTATAGCTCAATTCGTTGATGAAGTGACCTCTACAATATTCAGTGATCGAATAAGTTTCAAAAACAAGATCATGGGTATATAAAACTATCGAATCCTTTGCGATATCTACCTTCATCTATTTTTCTATCCTTATCAATTACTAGAAATCCATATTGATCCTCCCAGCATTTAACACACATCAATTGGAATTGTTTGAATGTTACATCGGGTGAAACATGATCTGAATAAATGTGATGTAAATTCGTCTCATCTTGTTTGAACATTATAATGAAATTGGTATTGTCACGCACTAACTGTTTGGGTACCCGTGAATATGTCTGTGCTAGATAAAAACAATCAACATCCTTATGACGTCCCATACAGAAATATGATCTAATAATATCTTGCTTTTCACATATCACATCATCGAAAATGAAAACAGAATTAGGCTTAGCGTCGGAGGGTTCCACTATTTCTGCATTATTGCTGAATGTATAAAAACCTAATCCTTTTATAGGTTCCAAAACACTTCGCAAGTACTGATATTTAGGTTGATTGAGTGACTTCGAATAGAGATACACATTTCTAAATCTCAATCCTTGTGGATGTGTTAATAGTGATATCATTGCATTCGTCTTTCCACAATTTGAAGGTCCTATAATGAGTCCTCGAACTGATGATGGAAGTAGTGGACCATGTCTGAATACTCTTTGTCCATTCAATCCACACCCAAATTTCTCATCTAGATTATCTACAGCAAACTTTTCTTTCTGTTTTACAATGCGCATCGTGCCGTGGTTGGAGACTATATAAATGTTATTAGCTTATTCATTTCAATGTGTACCATCAAACGATACGGACGTATTGAAAGTGATCGTAAAATTAAAAGAGGTTGTGGTTTTGTTAATGATTTAATAAACAAACTTCCTTTCGAATTACATCTACCTGGAGGATATCAATACTGTGGACCGGGTACAAAATTGAAACAACGTTTAGCTCGTAACGATCCTGGAATCAATAAATTAGATATTGAATGCAAAAAACACGATATTCAATATTCTAAGCATCCATCTGATCTTGCAGCAAGACATTTAGCCGACAAAGAACTTGAATACAGCGCTTGGGATAGGGTTAAATCAAAGGACGCGAGTATTGGGGAAAGAGCAGCTGCATTACTTGTCACCAACATTATGAAAGCGAAAAGACATATGGGCATGGGTTGTAGTACCAATAAGAAAAAATGTAAGAGGAAACAATCGAAGAAAAATAATATTAAAAAAGTTGCATTTGGTGCTGGGATAGTCCATAAAGTGCGAAATGTATTGAAGAAAGCTGGTGGGAATCAATTTGTGACGAATAATAGCAAAAAAGCTATCACTGTGGCATTGCAGGCGGCACGTAAATACCTTAAAGCTGCCGGTGGAAAGAAGAAAATCCGCACACCACGCATAATTCCTGTTCCCAAGATCGGTGGACTTTTACCATTGATACCAATTTTTGCTGGACTATCCGCACTAGGAAGTTTGGCGGGAGCCGCTGCTGGTATTACCAAGGCCGTGAATTCGGCAAAAGCCAGCAGAGCGGCTTTAATGGAAGCCAATCGTCACAATAAAACCATGGAGGCTGTAGCATTAGGCAAACGCGGAAGTGGAATATATCTCAAACCATACCGTAAAGGTTTAGGACTATATTTAAAACCATACAAAGCCACAAACAAAACAAAAAACTGATTGAACCCCTACCTCAGAGGCCTCTTACTGATCTCGATCTCAGTTATTATGCACAAAAAATGAAAATTCCACATTTTCGTGGTGTTTTTATGCGTGATAGATTACCATCTTCAGGTCCAAAACAAAACGAGACAGCTATTGTTAATTTAGATGGAATAAGTGGACCAGGAACACATTG